>NW_028227325.1:427500-430000 GCF_978045245.1 Mus caroli | reverse complement strand
TCTGTCTCTCTCTGTCTTTCTCTGTCTCCCTCTGTCTCTCTCTGTGTCTATCTCTGTCTCTATCTGTCTCCCTCGGTCTCAATCTGTCTCTCTCTGTCACTCTCTCTGTCTCTCTCTGTCCCTCTCTGTTTATCACTCTGTCGCTCTGTCACTCTCTGTGTCTCTCTGTGTCTCTCTCTGTCTCTCTGTCTCTATCTCTGTCTCTCTCGGTCTCTCTCTGTCTCTCTCTGTCTCTCTCTCTATCTCTCTCTGTCTCTCTTTGTCTCTCATTGTCTCTCTCTGTCTCTCTCTGTCTCTCTCTGTCTCTATCTCTGTCTCTCTCTGTTTATCTCTTTGTCTATCTCTGTCTCTCTCTGCATCTCTCTATGTCTCTATCTCTTTCTCTCTGTCTCTCTCTATCTCTCTCTTTGTCAGTGTCTCACTCTTTCTTCTTTGTCTCTCTCTGTCTCCCTCTCTCTGTCTCTCTCTGTCTCTCACTGTGTCTCTCTCTGTCTCTCTCTGCCTTTCTGTCTCCCTCTGTCTCTCTCTGTCTCTATCTCTGACTCTCTCTGTTTATCATATCTCTGTCACTCTTGTCTCTATCTGTCTCTCTCTGTCTCTCTCTGTCTATCTCTCTGTCTATCTCTGTCTCTCTCTCTGTCTCTCTCAATCTCTCTCACTGTCTCTGTCTCTCTCTGTCTCTCTCTTTGTCTCTGTTTCTCTCTGTCTTCTTTGTCTCTCTCTGTCTCCCTCTCTCTCTGTCTCTCTCTGTCTCTCTCTGTCTTTCTCTGTCTCCCTCTGTCTCTCTCTGTCTCTATCTCTGTCTCTATCTGTCTCCCTCTGTCTCAATCTGTCTCTCTCTGTCACTCTCTCTGTCTCTCTCTGTCTCTCTCTGCATCTCTCTATGTCTCTTTCTCTTTCTCTCTGTCTCTCTCTGTCTCACTTTGTCTTTCTCTGTCTCTATCTCTGTCTCTCTCAGTCTCTCTCTCTGTCTCTCTCTGTCTATCTTTGTCTCTTTTTCTGTCTCTCGCTGTCTAGATCTTTGTCTCTGTTTCTCTCGGTGTCTCTCTGTGTCTCTCTATGTGTCTCTCTGTGTCTCTGTCTCTCACTCTGTCTCTCTCTGTCTCTCTCTCTGTCACTCTCTGTGTCTCTCAGTCTCTATCTCTGTCTCTCTCTGTCTCTCTATGTCTTTCTCTGTCTCTCTCTGTTTCTCGCTGTCTCTCTGTCTCTGTGTCTCTCTCAGTCTCTATGTCTTTCTCTGTCTCCCTCTCTCTCTCTGTCTCTCTCTCTGTCACTCTCTGTCTCTATCTCTGTCTCTCTCTGTTTATCACTCTGTCGCTCTGTCACTCTCTTTGTCTCTCTCTGTCTCTCTCTATCTCTCCCTGTGTCTCTCTCTGTCTCTCTCTGTCTCTCTTTGTCTCTCTCTCTGTCTCTCTCTGTCTCTCTCTGTATCTCTCTGTCTCTCTCTGTATCTCTTTGTCTCTCTCTATCCCTGTCTCTCTCTGTCTCTGCCACTGTCTCTCTCTGTCTCTCTCTGTCTCCCTCTCTCTCTGTCTCTCTCTGTCTCTCTCTGTCTCTCTGTCTCTATCTCTGTTTCTTTCTGTCTCTGTCTCTAACTCTCTCTGTCTCTATTTCTGTCTCTCTCTTTCTCTCTGTCTCTCATTGTCTCTCTCTGTCTCTCTCCGTCTCTCTCTGTCTCTATCTCTGTGTCTCTCTGTTCAACACTCTGTCGCTCTGTCTCTCTCTGTGTCTCTCTCTGTCTCTCTCTGTCTCCCTCTGTCTCTCTCTGTCTCTATCTCTGACTCTCTCTGTTTATCATATCTCTGTCACTCTCTGTCTCTATCTGTCTCTCTCTGTCTCTCTCTGTCTCTCTCTGTCTCTCTCTCTATCTCGGTCTCTCTCTCTGTCTCTCTCTGTCTCTCTCAATCTCTCTCACTGTCTCTGTCTCTCCCTGTCTCTCTCTTTGTCTCTGTCTCTCTCTGTCTTCTTTGTCTCTCTCTGTCTCTCTCTGTCTCTCTTTGTCTTTCTCTGTCTCCCTCTGTCTCTCTCTGGCTCTATCTCTGTCTCTCTCTGTTTATCACTCTGTCGCTCTGTCTCTCTCTGTGTCTCTCTCTGTCTCTCTCTATCTCTCACTGTGTCTCTCTCTGTCTCTCTCTGTCTCTCTCTGTCTCTCTCTGTCTCTCTGTCTCCATCTTTGTCTCTCTCTGTCTCTCTCTGTCTCTCTCTCTTTCTCTCTCTATCTCTCCCTGTGTCTCTCTCAGTCTCTCTCAGTCTCTCTAGGTGTCTCTCTCTGTCTCTCTCTTTCTCTCTTTGTCTCTCTCTGTCTCAATCTCTGTCTCTCTCTGTCTCTCTCTGTCTCTCTCTGTCTCTCTCTGTGTCTCTCTCTGTCTCTCTCAGTCTCTCTCACTGTCTCTGTCTCTCTCTTTGTCTCTGTCTCTCTCTGTCTTCTTTGTCTCTCTCTGTCTCCCTCTCTCTCTGTCTCTCTCTGTCTCTCTCTGTCTTTCTCTGTCTCCCTCTGTCT
>NW_028227325.1:415000-417500 GCF_978045245.1 Mus caroli | reverse complement strand
CTGTTTCTTTCTGTCTCTGTCTCTGTCTCTCTCTGTCTCTATCTCTGTCTCTCTCTTTCTCTCTCTGTCTCTCATTGTCTCTCTCTGTCTCTCTCTGTGTCTCTCTATGTCTCTATCTCTTTCTCTCTGTCTCTCTCTCTGTCTCTCTCTGTCTATCTCTTTGTCTTTCTCTGTCTCTATCTCTGTCTCTCTCTGTCTCTCGCTGTCTCTCTCTGTCTCTCGCTGTCTCTCTCTGTCTCTCTCTGTCCCTCGCTGTCTCTCTCTCTTTTCGGTTTTCTGTCTCTTTCTGTCTCTTTCTCAGTCTCTCCGTCTGTATCTCTCTGTCTCTCTCTGTCTCTCTCTCTGTCTCTCTCTCTGTCTCTCTCTGTCTGTCTGTCTCTCTCTCTGTCTTTCTCTTTGCCTCGCTCTGTATCTCTCTTTGTCTCTCTCTGTCTACCTCTCTCTCTATCTCTCTCTGTGTCTCTCTATCACTCTGTCTCTCTCTGTCTCTCTCTGTCTCTCTCAGTCTCTATCTCTGTCTCTCTCAGTCTCTCTCTGTCTCCCTCTGTCTCTCTCTGTCTCTCTCTGTGTCTCTCTCTGTCTCTCTCTGTCCCTCTCTCGGTCTTTCTCTGTCTCTCTCTGTCTCTCTCTCTGTCTCTCTCTGTCTCTCTTTGTCTCTCTCTGTCTCCCTCTCTCTCTGTCTCTTTCAGTCTCTCTCAGTCTCTATCTCTGTCTCTCTCAGTCTCTCTCTGTCTCTCTCTGTCTCTCTTTGTGTCTCTCTCTGTCTTCTCTGTCTATCTCTCTGTCTCTCTCAGTCTCTATCTCTGTCTCTCTCAGTCTCTCTCTGTCTCTCTCTGTCTCTCTCTGTCTCTCTCTCTGTCTCTCTCTGTCTCTCTCTGTCTCTCTCTGTCTCTCTTTGTCTCTCTTTGTCTCTCTCTGTCTCCCTCTCTCTCTGTCTTTCTCTGTCTCTCTCAGTCTTTATCTCTGTCTCTCTCAATCTCTCTCTGTCTCTCTCTGTGTCTCTCTCTGTCTTCTCTGTCTCTCTCTCTGTCTCTCTCATTCTCTATCTCTGTCTCTCTCAGTCTCTCTCTGTCTCTCTCGGTGTCTCTCTCTGTCTCTCTCTGTCTCTCTCTGTCTCTCTGTCTCTATCTCTGTCTCTCTCTGTCTCTCTCTGTCTCTCTCTCTGTCTCTCTGTCTCTATCTGTCTCTCTTTCTATCTCTGTCTCTCTCTGTCTCTGTCTCTGTCTCTGTCTCTCTCTGTCTCTCTCTGTCTCTCTCTGTCTCTATCTCTGTTTCTCTCTGTCTCTCTCTTTTTCTCTGTCTCTCTCTATCTCTATCTCTGTCTCTCTGTCTCTCCCTGTCTCTCATTGACTCTCTCTGTCTCTCTCCGTCTCTCTCTCTACATCTGTCTCTCTCTGTCTCTGTCTCTGTCTCTCTCTGTCTCTCTCAGTTTATCACTCTGTCGCTCTGTCTCCCTCTGTGTCTCTCTCTGTCTCTCTCTATTTCTCACTGTGTCTCTCTCTGTCTCTCTCTGTATCCCTCTATCTCCCTCTGTCTCTCTGTCTCTATCTCTGTCTCTCTCTGTCTCTCTCTCTATCTCTGTCTCTCTCTGTCTCTGCCTTTGTTCCTCTCTGTCTCTATCTGTCTCTCTCTCTGTCTCTCTCAGACTCTCTCAGTCTCTATCTCTCTCTCTCTGTCTCTCTCTTTGTCTCTGGCTTTCTCTGTCTCCCTCTTTCTCTTTCTGTCTCTATCTCTGTCTCTCTCTGTTTATCACTCTGTCGCTCTGTCTCCCTCTGTGTCTCACTCTGTCTCTCTCTATCTCTCACTGTGTCTCACTCTGTCTCTCTCTGTATCTCTCTGTCTCTCTCTGTCTCTCTGTCTCTCTGTCTCTATCTCTGTCTCTCTCTGTCTCTCTGTGTCTCTCTACGTCTCTCTCTCTGTCTCTCTCATTCTCTCTCTGATTCTCTTTCTATCTCTGTCACGCTCTGTCTCTGTCTCTGTCTCTCTCTGTCTCTCTCTGTCTCTCTCTGTCTATATCTCTGTCTCTCTCTGTCTCTCTCTTTGTCTCTGTCTCTCTCTATCTCTATCTCTGTCTCTCTGTCTCTCTCTGTCTCTCATTGACTCTCTCTGTCTCTCTCCGTCTCTCTCTCTATCTCTGTCTCTCTCTGTCTCTGTCTCTGTCTCTCTCTGTCTCTCTCAGTTTATCACTCTGTCGCTCTGTCTCCCTCTGTGTCTCTCTCTGTCTCTCTCTATCTCTCACTGTGTCTCTCTCTGTCTCTCTCTGTATGTCTCTGTCTCTCTCTGTCTCTCTGTCTCTATCTGTCTCTCTCTGTATCTCTCTGTCTCTCTGTCTGTCTCTCTCTGTCTCTCTCTGTCTCTCTCTGTCTCTCTGTCTCTATCTCTGTCTCTCTGTCTCTCTCTGTCTCTCTCTGTCTCTCTCCCTCTCTGTCTCTCTCTGTCTCTGTCATTCTCTCACATTCTGTCTTTGTCCCTCTCTTTCTTTCTCTGTCTCTCATTGTCT
>NW_028227325.1:400000-402500 GCF_978045245.1 Mus caroli | reverse complement strand
TCTCTCTCTGTCTCTCTCATTCTCTATCTCTGTCTCTCTCAGTCTCTCTCTGTCTCTCTCGGTGTCTCTCTCTGTCTCTCTCTGTCTCTCTCTGTCTCTCTGTCTCTATCTCTGTCTCTCTCTGTCTCTCTCTGTCTCTCTCTCTGTCTCTCTGTCTCTATCTGTCTCTCTTTCTATCTCTGTCTCTCTCTGTCTCTGTCTCTGTCTCTGTCTCTCTCTGTCTCTCTCTGTCTCTCTCTGTCTCTATCTCTGTTACTCTCTGTCTCTCTCTTTTTCTCTGTCTCTCTCTATCTCTATCTCTGTCTCTCTGTCTCTCCCTGTCTCTCATTGACTCTCTCTGTCTCTCTCCGTCTCTCTCTCTACATCTGTCTCTCTCTGTCTCTGTCTCTGTCTCTCTCTGTCTCTCTCAGTTTATCACTCTGTCGCTCTGTCTCCCTCTGTGTCTCTCTCTGTCTCTCTCTATTTCTCACTGTGTCTCTCTCTGTCTCTCTCTGTATCCCTCTATCTCCCTCTGTCTCTCTGTCTCTATCTCTGTCTCTCTCTGTCTCTCTCTCTATCTCTGTCTCTCTCTGTCTCTGCCTTTGTTCCTCTCTGTCTCTATCTGTCTCTCTCTCTGTCTCTCTCAGACTCTCTCAGTCTCTATCTCTCTCTCTCTGTCTCTCTCTTTGTCTCTGGCTTTCTCTGTCTCCCTCTTTCTCTTTCTGTCTCTATCTCTGTCTCTCTCTGTTTATCACTCTGTCGCTCTGTCTCCCTCTGTGTCTCACTCTGTCTCTCTCTATCTCTCACTGTGTCTCACTCTGTCTCTCTCTGTATCTCTCTGTCTCTCTCTGTCTCTCTGTCTCTCTGTCTCTATCTCTGTCTCTCTCTGTCTCTCTGTGTCTCTCTACGTCTCTCTCTCTGTCTCTCTCATTCTCTCTCTGATTCTCTTTCTATCTCTGTCACGCTCTGTCTCTGTCTCTGTCTCTCTCTGTCTCTCTCTGTCTCTCTCTGTCTATATCTCTGTCTCTCTCTGTCTCTCTCTTTGTCTCTGTCTCTCTCTATCTCTATCTCTGTCTCTCTGTCTCTCTCTGTCTCTCATTGACTCTCTCTGTCTCTCTCCGTCTCTCTCTCTATCTCTGTCTCTCTCTGTCTCTGTCTCTGTCTCTCTCTGTCTCTCTCAGTTTATCACTCTGTCGCTCTGTCTCCCTCTGTGTCTCTCTCTGTCTCTCTCTATCTCTCACTGTGTCTCTCTCTGTCTCTCTCTGTATGTCTCTGTCTCTCTCTGTCTCTCTGTCTCTATCTGTCTCTCTCTGTATCTCTCTGTCTCTCTGTCTGTCTCTCTCTGTCTCTCTCTGTCTCTCTCTGTCTCTCTGTCTCTATCTCTGTCTCTCTGTCTCTCTCTGTCTCTCTCTGTCTCTCTCCCTCTCTGTCTCTCTCTGTCTCTGTCATTCTCTCACATTCTGTCTTTGTCCCTCTCTTTCTTTCTCTGTCTCTCATTGTCTCTCTCTGTCTCTCTCCGTCTATCTCCGTCTCTCTCACTATCTCTGTCTCTCTCTGTCTCAGTCTCTGTCTCTCTCTGTCTATCTCTGTTTATCACTCTGTTGCTCTATCTCTCCCTGTGTCACTCTCTGTCTCTCTCTATCTCTCACTGTGTCTCTCTCTGTCTCTTTCTGTATCTCTCTGTCTCTCTCTGTCTCTCTCTCTATCTCTGTCTCTCTCTGTCTCTGTCTCTCTCTGTCTCTCTCAGTTTATAATTCTGTCGCTCTGTCGCCCTCTGTATCTCTCTCTGTCTCTCTCTATCTCTCACTCTGTCTCTCTCTGTCTCTCTCAGTCTCTCTCTGTCTCTCTGTCTCTATCTCTGTCTCTCTCTGTCTCTCTCTGTCTCTCTCTGTCTCTGTCTCTCTCTGTCTCTCTCAGTTTATAATTCTGTCGCTCTGTCGCCCTCTGTATCTCTCTCTGTCTCTGTCTCTCTCTCTCTCTCTGTCTCTCTCTGTCTCTCTCTCTGTCTCTCTCTGTCTCTATCTGTCACTCTTTCTATCTCTGCCTCTCTCTGTTTCTGTCTCTCTCTGTCTCTCTCTGTCTCTCTCTGTCTCTCTCTGTCTCTCTCTCTGTCTCTATCTCTGTCTCATCTGTCTCTCTCTCTGTCTCTCTCATTCTCTCTCATTCTGTCTCTGTCTCTCTCTCTGTATCTCTGTCTCTATCTGTCTCTCTTTCTATCTCTGTCTCTCTCTGTCTCTCTCTGTCTCTCTCTGTCTCTCTCTGTCTCTTTCTCTGTCTCTCTCTGTCTCTCTCTTTTTCTCTGTCTGTCTCTATCTCTATCTCTGTCTCTCTGTCTCTCTCTGTCTCTCATTGACTCTCTCTGTCTCTCTCCGTCTCTCTCTCTACCTCTGTCTCTCTTTGTCTCTGTCTCTGTCTCTCCGTGTCTCTCTCAGTTTATCACTCTGTCGCTCTGTCTCCCTCTGTGTCTCTCTCTGTCTCTCTCTATTTCTCACTGTGTCTCTCTCTGTCTCTCTCTGTAACC
>NW_028227325.1:392500-395000 GCF_978045245.1 Mus caroli | reverse complement strand
CTGTCTCTCTCTGTATCTCTCTGTCTCTCTGTCTGTCTCTCTCTGTCTCTCTCTGTCTCTCTCTGTCTCTCTGTCTCTATCTCTGTCTCTCTGTCTCTCTCTGTCTCTCTCTGTCTCTCTCCCTCTCTGTCTCTCTCTGTCTCTGTCAGTCTCTCTCATTCTGTCTTTGTCCCTCTCTTTCTTTCTCTGTCTCTCATTGTCTCTCTCTGTCTCTCTCTGTCTCTCTCTGTCTATCTCCGTCTCTCTCACTATCTCTGTCTCTCTCTGTCTCAGTTTCTGTCTCTCTCTGTCTCTCTCTGTTTATCACTCTGTTGCTCTATCTCTCACTGTGTCTCTCTCTGTCTCTCTCTGTCTCTTTCTGTATATCTCTGTCTCTCTCTGTCTCTCTCTCTATCTCTGTCTCTCTCTGTCTCTGTCTCTGTCTCTCTCTGTCTCTTTCTGTTTATCACTCTGTTGCTCTGTCTCCCTTTGTGTCTCTCTCTGTCTCTCTCTGTCTCTGTCTCTGTCTCTCTCTGTCTCTCTCTGTCTCTCTCTGTCTCTCTCTGTCTCTCTCTGTCTCTCTCTGTCTCTGTCTCTGTCTCTCTCTGTCTCTCTCTGTCTCTATCTCTGTCTCTCTCTGTCTCTCTATTTGTCTCTGTCTCTCTCTCTCTCTATCTCTGTCTCTCTGTCTCTCTCTGTCTCTCATTGACTCTCTCTGTCTCTCTCCGTCTCTCTCTCTATCTCTGTCTCTCTCTGTCTCTGTCTCTCTCTGTCTCTCTCAGTTTATAATTCTGTCGCTCTGTCTCCCTCTGTATCTCTCTCTGTCTCTCTCTATCTCTCACTCTGTCTCTCTCTGTCTCTCTCTGTCTCTCTCTGTCTCTCTGTCTCTATCTCTGTCTCTCTCTGTCTCTCTCTGTCTCTCTCTGTCTCTCTCTCTGTCTCTCTCTGTCTCTATCTGTCACTCTTTCTATCTCTGTCTCTCTCTGTCTCTGTCTCTGTCTCTGTCTCTCTCTCTGTCTCTCTCTGTCTCTCTCTCTGTCTCTCTCTGTCTCTATCTGTCACTCTTTCTATCTCTGCCTCTCTCTGTCTCTGTCTCTCTCTGTCTCTCTCTGTCTCTCTCTGTTTCTCTCTCTGTCTCTATCTCTGTCTCATCTGTCTCTCTCTCTGTCTCTCTCATTCTCTCTCATTCTGTCTCTGTCTCTCTCTCTGTATCTCTGTCTCTATCTGTCTCTCTTTCTATCTCTGTCTCTCTCTGTCTCTGTCTCTCTCTGTCTCTCTCTGTCTCTCTCTGTCTCTATCTCTGTCTCTCTCTGTCTCTCTCTTTTTCTCTGTCTCTCTCTATCTCTATTCTGTCTCTCTGTCTCTCTCTGTCTCTCATTGAATCTCTCTGTCTCTCTCCATCTCTCTCTCTACCTCTGTCTCTCTTTGTTTCTGTCTCTGTCTCTCCGTGTCTCTCTCAGTTTATCACTCTGTCGCTCTGTCTCCCTCTGTGTCTCTCTCAGTCTCTCTCTATTTCTCACTGTGTCTCTCTCTGTCTCTCTCTGTATCCCTCTATCTCCCTCTGTCTCTCTGTCTCTATCTCTGTCTCTCTCTGTCTCTCTCTGTCTCTCTCTCTATCTCTGTCTCTCTCTGTCTCTGTCTTTGTTTCTCTCTGTTTCTATCTGTCTCTCTCTCTGTCTCTCTCAGTCTCTCTCTGTCTCTATCTCTCTCTCTGTCTCTCTCTTTGTCTCTGGCTTTCTCTGTCTCCCTCTTTCTCTTTCTGTCTCTCTCTCTGTCTCTCTCTGTTTATCACTCTGTCACACTGTCTCCCTCTGTGTCTCACTCTGTCTCTCTCTGTATCTCTCTGTCTCTCTCTGTCTCTCTGTCTCTATCTCTGTCTCTCTCTGTCTATCTGTGTCTCTCTCCGTTTCTCTCTCTGTCTCTCTCTTACTCTCTCTGTCTCTCTTTCTATCTCTGTCTCTCTCTGTCTCTGTCTCTGTCTCTCTCTGTCTCTCTCTGTCTCTATCTCTGTCTCTCTCTGTCTCTCTCTTTGTCTCTGTCTCTCTCTATCTCTATCTCTGTCTCTCTGTCTCTCTCTGTCTCTCATTGACTCTCTCTTTCTCCGTCTCTCTCTCTATCTCTGTCTCTCTCTATCTCTGTCTCTGTCTCTCTCTGTCTCTATATCTGTCTCTCTCTGTCTCTCTATTTGTCTCTGTCTCTCTCTATCTCTATCTCTGTCTCTCTGTCTCTCTCTGTCTCTCATTGACTCTCTCTGTCGCTCTCCGTCTCTCTCTCTATCTCTGTCTCTCTCTGTCTCTGTCTCTCTCTGTCTCTCTCAGTTTATCATTCTGTCGCTCTGTATCCCTCTGTATCTCTCTCTGTCTCTCTCTATCTCTCACTCTGTCTCACTCTGTCTCTCTCTGTCTCTCTCTGTCTCTCTGTCTCTATCTCTGTCTCTCTCTGTCTCTCTCTGTCTCTCTCTGTCTCTCTCTCTGTCTCTCTCTGTCTCTATCTGTCACTCTTTCAATCTCTGCCTCTCTCT
>NW_028227325.1:337500-365000 GCF_978045245.1 Mus caroli | reverse complement strand
CTCTCTCTGTCTCTCTCCGTCTCTCTCCGTCTCTCTCTCTATCTCTGTTTTCTCTGTCTCAGTCTCTATCTCTCTCTGTCTCTCTCTGTTTATCACTCTGTTGCTCTATCTCTCTCTGTGTCTCTCTCTGTCTCTCTCTGTCTCTTTCTGTATCTCTCTGTCTCTCTCTGTCTCTCTCAGTTTATCACTCTGTCGCTCTGTCTCCCTCTGTGTCTCACCCTGTCTCTCTCTATCTCTCACTGGGTCTCACTCTGTCTCTCTCTGTATCTCTCTGTCTCTCTCTGTCTCTATCTCTGTCTCTCTCTGTCTCTCTGTGTCTCTCTCTGTCTCTCTCTCTGTCTCTCTCTTTCTCTCTCTGTCTCTCTTTCTATCTCTGTCTCTCTCTGTTCTGTCTCTGTCTCTCTCTGTCTCTCTCTGTCTCTATCTCTGTCTCTCTCTTTGTCTCTGTCTCTCTCTATCTCTATCTCTGTCTCTCTGTCTCTCTCTGTCTCTCATTGACTCTCTCTGTCTCTCTCCGTCTCTCTCTCTATCTCTGTCTCTCTGTCTCTGTCTCTGTCTCTCTCTGTCTCTCTCAGTTTATCACTCTGTCGCTCTGTCTCCCTCTGTGTCTCTCTCTGTCTCTCTCTATCTCTCACTGTGTCTCTCTCTGTCTCTCTCTGTATGTCTCTGTCTCTATATGTCTCTCTGTCTCTATCTCTGTCTCACTCTGTCTCTCTCTGTCTCTCTCTCTATCTCTGTCTCTCTCTGTCTCTGTCTTTGTTTCTCTCTCTCTATCTGTCTCTCTCAGTCTCTCTCTGACTCTCTCTCTCTCTCTCTGTCTCTCTCTTTGTCTCTTGCTTTCTCTGTCTCCCTCTTTCTCTCTCTGTCTCTATCTCTGTCTCTCTCTGTTTATCACTCTATCGCTCTGTGTCCCTCTGTTTCTCACTCTGTCTCTCTCTATCTCTCACTGTGTCTCACTCTGTCTCTCTCTGTGTCTCTCTCTGTCTCTCTCTGTCTCTCTTTCTATCTCTGTCTCTCTCTGTTCTGTCTCTGTCTCTCTCTGTCTCTCTCTGTCTCTCTCTCTGTCTCTCTTTGTCTCTCTTTGTCTCTCTCTGTCTTCCTCTCTCTCTGTCTTTCTCTGTCTCTCTCTGTCTTTATCTCTGTCTCTCTCAGTCTCTCTCTGTCTCTCTCTGTGTCTCTCTCTGTCTTCTCTGTCTCTCTCTCTGTCTCTCTCAGTCTCTATCTCTGTCTCTCTCAGTCTCTCACTGTCTCTCTCGGTGTCTCTCTCTGTCTTTCTCTGTCTCTCTCTGTCTCTCTGTCTCTATCTCTGTCTCTCTCTGTCTCTCTCTGTCTCTCTCTCTGTCTCTCTGTCTCTATCTGTCTCTCTTTCTATCTCTGTCTCTCTCTTTCTCTGTCTATGTCTCTGTCTCTACTGTCTCTCTCTGTCTCTCTCTGTCTCTATCTCTGTCTCTCTCTGTCTCTCTCTTTTTCTCTGTCTCTCTCTATCTCTATCTCTGTCTCTCTGTCTCTCTCTGTCTCTCATTGACTCTCTCTGTCTCTCTCCATCTCTCTCTCTATCTCTGTATCTCTGTCTCTGTCTCTGTCTCTCTCTGTCTCTCTCAGTTTATCACTCTGTCGCTCTGTCTCCCTCTGTGTCTCTCTCTGTCTCTCTCTATCTCTCACTGTGTCTCTGTCTCTCTCTGTATGTCTCTGTCTCTCTCTGTCTCTCTGTCTATATCTCTGTCTCTCTCTGTCTCTCTCTGTATCTCTCTCTCTCTCTGTCTGTCTCTCTCTGTCTCTCTGTCTCTATCTCTGTCTCTTTCTGTCTCTCTATGTCTCTCTCGGTCTCTCTCTGTCTCTCTCTGTCTCTTTCTGTATCTCTCTAACTCTCTCTGTCTCTCTTTCTATCTCTGTCTTTCTCTGTCTCTGTCTCTCTCTGTCTCTCTCTGTATCTCTCTGTCTCTCTCTATCTCTCTGTCTATCTCTGTCTCTCTCGGTCTCTGTCTCTCTCTCTCTCTCTGTTTATCACTCTGTCGCTCTGTCTCCCTCTGTGTCTCTCTCTGTCTTTATCTCTTTCTGTCTCAGTCTCCCTCTGTCTCTCTCTGTCTCTCTCTGTGTCTCTCTCTGTCTCTCTCAGTCTCTCTCACTGTCTCTGTCTCTCTCTGTCTCTCTCTTTGTCTCTGTCTCTCTCTATCTTCTTTGTCTCTCTCTGTCTCCCACTCTCTCTGTCTCTCTCTGTCTCTCTCTGTCTTAATCTCTGTCTCTCTCAGTCTCCCTCTTTCTCTCTCTGTCTCTCTCCGTGTCTCTCTCTGTCTCTCTCTGTCTTACTCTGTCTCCCTCTGTCTCTCTCTGCTCTATCTCTGTCTATCTCTGTTTATCACTCTGTCTCTCTGTCTCTCTCTGTGTCTCTCTTTGTCTCTCTCTATCTCTCACTGTGTCTATCTCTGTCTCTCTCTGTCTCTCTCTGTCTCTCTGTCTCTATCTCTGTCTCTCTCTGTTTCTCTCTGTCTCTCTCTGTCTCTCTCTGTCTCTCTCTCTGTCTCTGTCTCTCTTTCTATCTCTGTTTCTTTCTGTCTCTGTCTCTGTCTCTCTCTGTCTCTATCTCTGTCTCTCTCTTTCTCTCTCTGTCTCTCATTGTCTCTCACTGTCTCTCTCCGTCTCTCTCTGTCTCTATCTCTGTGTCTCTCTGTTTATCACTCTGTCGCTCTGTCTCTCTCTGTGTCTCTCTCTGTCTCTCTCTATCTCACACTTTGTCTCTCTCTGTCTCTCTCTGTCTCTCTCTCTGTCTCTCTCTCTGTCTCTCTCTGTCTCTCTCTGTAACTCTCAGTCTCTCTCTGTCTCTCTCTGTCTCTATCTCTGTCTCTCTCTGCCTCTCTCTGTCTCTCTCTCTGTCTATCTCAGTCTCTCTCACTCTGTCTCTATCTCTGTCTCTCTCTGTCTCTGTCTCTGTCTGTCTCTCTCAGTTTATCACTCTGTCGCTCTGTCTCCCTCTGTATCTCTCTCTGTCTCTCTCTCTCTCTCTGTCTTTCTCTGTCTCCCTCTGTCTCTCTCTGACTCTATCTCTGTCTCTCTCTGTTTCTCTCTCTTTCTCTCTCTATCTCTCCCTGTGTCTCTCTCAGTCTCTCTCAGTCTCTCTCGGTGTCTCTCTCTGTCTCTCTCTGTCTCTCTCTGTCTCTATCTATGTCTCTCTCTGTCTCTCTCTTTCTCTCTCTGTCTCTCTCTGTGTCTCTCTCTGTCTCTATCAGTCTCTCTCACTGTCTCTGTCTCTCTCTGTCTCTCTCTTTGTCTCTGTCTCTCTCTGTCTTCTTTGTCTCTCTCTGTCTCCCTCTCTCTCTGTCTCTCTCTGTCTCTCTCTGTCTTTCTCTGTCTCCCTCTGTCTCTCTCTGTCACTATCTCTGTCTCTATCTGTCTCCCTGTGTCTCAATCTGTCTCTCTCTGTCACTCTCTCTGTCTCTCTCTGTCCCTCTCTGTTTATCACTCTGTTGCTCTGTCTCTCTCTGTGTCTCTCTTTGTCTCTCTCTATCTCTCACTGTGTCTATCTCTGTCTCTCTCTGTCTCTCTCTGTCTCTCTGTCTCTATCTCTGTCTCTCTCTGTTTCTCTCTGTCTCTCTCTGTCTCTCTCTCTGTCTCTGTCTCTCTTTCTATCTCTGTTTATTTCTGTTCTGTCTCTCTCTGTCTCTATCTCTGTCTCTCTCTTTTTCTCTCTGTCTCTCATTGTCTCTCTCTGTCTCTCTCCGTCTCTCTCTGTCTCTATCTCTGTGTCTCTCTGTTTATCACTCGGTCGCTCTGTCTCTCTCTCTGTCTCTCTCTGTATCTCTCTGTCTCTCTGTCTGTCTCTCTCTGTCTCTCTCTGTCTCTCTGTCTCTATCTCTGTCTCTCTCGGTCTCTCTCTGTCTCTCTCTGTCTCTCATTGTCTCTCTCTGTCTCTCTCTGTCTCTCTCCGTCTCTCTCCGTCTCTCTCTCTATCTCTGTTTTCTCTGTCTCAGTCTCTATCTCTCTCTGTCTCTCTCTGTTTATCACTCTGTTGCTCTATCTCTCTCTGTGTCTCTCTCTTTCTCTCTCTATCTCTCACTGTGTCTCTCTCTGTTTCTCTCTGTCTCTTTCTGTATCTCTCTGTCTCTCTCTGTCTCTCTCAGTTTATCACTCTGTCGCTCTGTCTCCCTCTGTGTCTCACCCTGTCTCTCTCTATCTCTCACTGGGTCTCACTCTGTCTCTCTCTGTATCTCTCTGTCTCTCTCTGTCTCTATCTCTGTCTCTCTCTGTCTCTCTGTGTCTCTCTCTGTCTCTCTCTCTGTCTCTCTCTTTCTCTCTCTGTCTCTCTTTCTATCTCTGTCTCTCTCTGTTCTGTCTCTGTCTCTCTCTGTCTCTCTCTGTCTCTATCTCTGTCTCTCTCTTTGTCTCTGTCTCTCTCTATCTCTATCTCTGTCTCTCTGTCTCTCTCTGTCTCTCATTGACTCTCTCTGTCTCTCTCCGTCTCTCTCTCTATCTCTGTCTCTCTGTCTCTGTCTCTGTCTCTCTCTGTCTCTCTCAGTTTATCACTCTGTCGCTCTGTCTCCCTCTGTGTCTCTCTCTGTCTCTCTCTATCTCTCACTGTGTCTCTCTCTGTCTCTCTCTGTATGTCTCTGTCTCTATATGTCTCTCTGTCTCTATCTCTGTCTCACTCTGTCTCTCTCTGTCTCTCTCTCTATCTCTGTCTCTCTCTGTCTCTGTCTTTGTTTCTCTCTCTCTATCTGTCTCTCTCAGTCTCTCTCTGACTCTCTCTCTCTCTCTGTCTCTCTCTTTGTCTCTTGCTTTCTCTGTCTCCCTCTTTCTCTCTCTGTCTCTATCTCTGTCTCTCTCTGTTTATCACTCTATCGCTCTGTGTCCCTCTGTTTCTCACTCTGTCTCTCTCTATCTCTCACTGTGTCTCACTCTGTCTCTCTCTGTGTCTCTCTCTGTCTCTCTCTGTCTCTCTTTCTATCTCTGTCTCTCTCTGTTCTGTCTCTGTCTCTCTCTGTCTCTCTCTGTCTCTCTCTCTGTCTCTCTTTGTCTCTCTTTGTCTCTCTCTGTCTTCCTCTCTCTCTGTCTTTCTCTGTCTCTCTCTGTCTTTATCTCTGTCTCTCTCAGTCTCTCTCTGTCTCTCTCTGTGTCTCTCTCTGTCTTCTCTGTCTCTCTCTCTGTCTCTCTCAGTCTCTATCTCTGTCTCTCTCAGTCTCTCACTGTCTCTCTCGGTGTCTCTCTCTGTCTCTCTCTGTCTCTCTCTGTCTCTCTGTCTCTATCTCTGTCTCTCTCTGTCTCTCTCTGTCTCTCTCTCTGTCTCTCTGTCTCTATCTGTCTCTCTTTCTATCTCTGTCTCTCTCTTTCTCTGTCTATGTCTCTGTCTCTACTGTCTCTCTCTGTCTCTCTCTGTCTCTATCTCTGTCTCTCTCTGTCTCTCTCTTTTTCTCTGTCTCTCTCTATCTCTATCTCTGTCTCTCTGTCTCTCTCTGTCTCTCATTGACTCTCTCTGTCTCTCTCCATCTCTCTCTCTATCTCTGTATCTCTGTCTCTGTCTCTCTCTGTCTCTCTCAGTTTATCACTCTGTCGCTCTGTCTCCCTCTGTGTCTCTCTCTGTCTCTCTCTATCTCTCACTGTGTCTCTGTCTCTCTCTGTATGTCTCTGTCTCTCTCTGTCTCTCTGTCTATATCTCTGTCTCTCTCTGTCTCTCTCTGTATCTCTCTCTCTCTCTGTCTGTCTCTCTCTGTCTCTCTGTCTCTATCTCTGTCTCTTTCTGTCTCTCTATGTCTCTCTCGGTCTCTCTCTGTCTCTCTCTGTCTCTTTCTGTATCTCTCTAACTCTCTCTGTCTCTCTTTCTATCTCTGTCTTTCTCTGTCTCTGTCTCTCTCTGTCTCTCTCTGTATCTCTCTGTCTCTCTCTATCTCTCTGTCTATCTCTGTCTCTCTCGGTCTCTGTCTCTCTCTCTCTCTCTGTTTATCACTCTGTCGCTCTGTCTCCCTCTGTGTCTCTCTCTGTCTTTATCTCTTTCTGTCTCAGTCTCCCTCTGTCTCTCTCTGTCTCTCTCTGTGTCTCTCTCTGTCTCTCTCAGTCTCTCTCACTGTCTCTGTCTCTCTCTGTCTCTCTCTTTGTCTCTGTCTCTCTCTATCTTCTTTGTCTCTCTCTGTCTCCCACTCTCTCTGTCTCTCTCTGTCTCTCTCTGTCTTAATCTCTGTCTCTCTCAGTCTCCCTCTTTCTCTCTCTGTCTCTCTCCGTGTCTCTCTCTGTCTCTCTCTGTCTTACTCTGTCTCCCTCTGTCTCTCTCTGCTCTATCTCTGTCTATCTCTGTTTATCACTCTGTCTCTCTGTCTCTCTCTGTGTCTCTCTTTGTCTCTCTCTATCTCTCACTGTGTCTATCTCTGTCTCTCTCTGTCTCTCTCTGTCTCTCTGTCTCTATCTCTGTCTCTCTCTGTTTCTCTCTGTCTCTCTCTGTCTCTCTCTGTCTCTCTCTCTGTCTCTGTCTCTCTTTCTATCTCTGTTTCTTTCTGTCTCTGTCTCTGTCTCTCTCTGTCTCTATCTCTGTCTCTCTCTTTCTCTCTCTGTCTCTCATTGTCTCTCACTGTCTCTCTCCGTCTCTCTCTGTCTCTATCTCTGTGTCTCTCTGTTTATCACTCTGTCGCTCTGTCTCTCTCTGTGTCTCTCTCTGTCTCTCTCTATCTCACACTTTGTCTCTCTCTGTCTCTCTCTGTCTCTCTCTGTCTCTCTCTCTGTCTCTCTCTGTCTCTCTCTGTAACTCTCAGTCTCTCTCTGTCTCTCTCTGTCTCTATCTCTGTCTCTCTCTGCCTCTCTCTGTCTCTCTCTCTGTCTATCTCAGTCTCTCTCACTCTGTCTCTATCTCTGTCTCTCTCTGTCTCTGTCTCTGTCTGTCTCTCTCAGTTTATCACTCTGTCGCTCTGTCTCCCTCTGTATCTCTCTCTGTCTCTCTCTCTCTGTCTTTCTCTGTCTCCCTCTGTCTCTCTCTGACTCTATCTCTGTCTCTCTCTGTTTATCACTCTGTCTCTCTGTCTCTCTCTGTGTCTCTCTCTTTCTCTCTCTATCTCTCACTGTGTCTCTCTCTGTCTCTCTCTGTCTCTCTCTGTCTCTCTGTCTCCATCTCTGTCTCTCTCTGTCTCTCTCTGTTTCTCTCTCTTTCTCTCTCTATCTCTCCCTGTGTCTCTCTCAGTCTCTCTCAGTCTCTCTCGGTGTCTCTCTCTGTCTCTCTCTGTCTCTCTGTCTCTATCTATGTCTCTCTCTGTCTCTCTCTTTCTCTCTCTGTCTCTCTCTGTGTCTCTCTCTGTCTCTATCAGTCTCTCTCACTGTCTCTGTCTCTCTCTGTCTCTCTCTTTGTCTCTGTCTCTCTCTGTCTCTCTCTTTGTCTCTGTCTCTCTCTGTCTTCTTTGTCTCTCTCTGTCTCTCTCTGTCTTTCTCTGTCTCCCTCTGTCTCTCTCTGTCACTATCTCTGTCTCTATCTGTCTCCCTCTGTCTCAATCTGTCTCTCTCTGTCACTCTCTCTGTCTCTCTCTGTCCCTCTCTGTTTATCACTCTGTTGCTCTGTCTCTCTCTGTGTCTCTCTTTGTCTCTCTCTATCTCTCACTGTGTCTATCTCTGTCTCTCTCTGTCTCTCTCTGTCTCTCTGTCTCTATCTCTGTCTCTCTCTGTTTCTCTCTGTCTCTCTCTGTCTCTCTCTCTGTCTCTGTTCTCTTTCTATCTCTGTTTCTTTCTGTCTCTGTCTCTCTCTGTCTCTATCTCTGTCTCTCTCTTTCTCTCTCTGTCTCTCATTGTCTCTCTCTGTCTCTCTCCGTCTCTCTCTGTCTCTATCTCTGTGTCTCTCTGTTTATCACTCGGTCGCTCTGTCTCTCTCTCTGTCTCTCTCTGTATCTCTCTGTCTCTCTGTCTGTCTCTCTCTGTCTCTCTCCGTCTCTCTGTCTCTATCTCTGTCTCTCTCGGTCTCTCTCTGTCTCTCTCTGTCTCTCATTGTCTCTCTCTGTCTCTCTCTGTCTCTCTCCGTCTCTCTCCGTCTCTCTCTCTATCTCTGTTTTCTCTGTCTCAGTCTCTATCTCTCTCTGTCTCTCTCTGTTTATCACTCTGTCGCTCTGTCTCCCTCTGTGTCTCACTCTGTCTCACTCTCTGTCTCTCTGTGTCTCTCTCCGTCTCTCTCTCTGTCTCTCTCTTTCTCTCTCTGTCTCTCTTTCTATCTCTGTCTCTCTCTGTCTCTGTCTCTGTCTCTCTCTGTCTCTCTCTCGCTCTCTCTGTCTCTATCTCTGTCTCACTCTGTCTCTCTCTTTGTCTCTGTCTCTCTTTATCTCTATCTCTGTCTCTCTGTCTCTATCTGTCTCTCATTGACTCTCTCTGTCTCTCTCCGTCTCTCTCTCTATCTCTGTCTCTCTCTGTCTCTGTCTCTGTCTCTCTCTGTCTCTCTCAGTTTATCACTCTGTCGCTCTGTCTCCCTCCGTGTCTCTCTATGTCTCTCTCTGTCTCTGTCTCTGTCTCTCTCTGTCTCTCTCTGTCTCTCTCTGTCTCTCTCTGTCTCTCTCTGTCTCTGTCTCTGTCTCTCTCTGTCTCTCTCTGTCACTATCTCTGTCTCTCTCTGTCTCTCTCTTTGTCTCTGTCTCTCTCTATCTCTATCTCTGTCTCTCTGTCTTTCTCTGTCTCTCATTGACTCTCTCTGTCTCTCTCCGTCTCTCTCTCTATCTCTGTCTCTCTCTGTCTCTGTTTCTGTCTCTCTTTGTCTCTCTCAGTTTATCACTCTGTCGCTCTGTCTCCCTCTGTATCTCTCTCTGTCTCCCTCTATCTCTCACTGTGTCTTTCTCTGTCTCTCTCTGTCTTTCTCTGTCTCTCTGTCTCTATCTCTGTCTCTCCCTGTCTCTCTCTGTCTCTCTCTGTCTCTGTCTCTCTCTGTCTCTCTCTGTCTCTCTCTGTCTCTTTCTGTCTCTATCTCTGTCTCTCTCTGTCTCTCTCTTTTTCTCTGTCTCTCTCTATCTCTATCTCTGTCTCTCTGTCTCTCTCTGTCTCTCATTGACTCTCTCTGTCTCTCTCCATCTCTCTCTCTATCTCTGTCTCTCTCTGTCTCTGTCTCTGTCTCTCTCTCTGTCTCTCTCTTTCTCTCTCTGTAACTCTCAGTCTCTCTCTGTCTCTCTCTGTCTCTATCTCTGTCTCTCTCTGCCTCTCTCTGTCTCTCTCTCTGTCTATCTCAGTCTCTCTCACTCTGTCTCTATCTCTGTCTCTCTCTGTCTCTGTCTCTGTCTGTCTCTCTCAGTTTATCACTCTGTCGCTCTGTCTACCTCTGTGTCTCTCTCTGAATCTCTCTATTTCTCACTGTGTCTCTCTCTGTCTCTCTCTGTCTCTCTGTCTCTATCTCTGTCTCTCTCTGTCTCTCTCTGTCTCTCTCTCTATCTCTGTCTCTCTCTGTCTCTGTCTTTGTTTCTCTCTCTCTATCTGTCTCTCTCAGTCTCTCTCTGACTCTCTCTCTCTCTCTCTGTCTCTCTCTTTGTCTCTTGCTTTCTCTGTCTCCCTCTTTCTCTCTCTGTCTCTATCTCTGTCTCTCTCTGTTTATCACTCTATCGCTCTGTCTCCCTCTGTGTCTCACTCTGTCTCTCTCTATCTCTCACTGTGTCTCACTCTGTCTCTCTCTGTGTCTCTCTCTGTCTCTCTCTGTCTCTCTTTCTATCTCTGTCTCTCTCTGTTCTGTCTCTGTCTCTCTCTGTCTCTCTCTGTCTCTCTCTCTGTCTCTCTTTGTCTCTCTTTGTCTCTCTCTGTCTCCCTCTCTCTCTGTCTTTCTCTGTCTCTCTCTGTCTTTATCTCTGTCTCTCTCAGTCTCTCTCTGTCTCTCTCTGTGTCTCTCTCTGTCTTCTCTGTCTCTCTCTCTGTCTCTCTCAGTCTCTATCTCTGTCTCTCTCAGTCTCTCACTGTCTCTCTCGGTGTCTCTCTCTGTCTCTCTCTGTCTCTCTCTGTCTCTCTGTCTCTATCTCTGTCTCTCTCTGTCTCTCTCTCTGTCTCTCTGTCTCTATCTGTCTCTCTTTCTATCTCTGTCTCTCTCTGTCTCTGTCTCTGTCTCTGTCTCTACTGTCTCTCTTTGTCTCTCTCTGTCTCTATCTCTGTCTCTCTCTGTCTCTCTCTTTTTCTCTGTCTCTCTCTATCTCTATCTCTGTCTCTCTGTCTCTCTCTGTCTCTCATTGACTCTCTCTGTCTCTCTCCATCTCTCTCTCTATCTCTGTATCTCTGTCTCTGTCTCTGTCTCTCTCTGTCTCTCTCAGTTTATCACTCTGTCGCTCTGTCTCCCTCTGTGTCTCTCTCTGTCTCTCTCTATCTCTCACTGTGTCTCTCTCTTTCTCTCTCTGTATGTCTCTGTCTCTCTCTGTCTCTCTGTCTATATCTCTGTCTCTCTCTGTCTCTCTCTGTATCTCTCTCTCTCTCTGTCTGTCTCTCTCTGTCTCTCTGTCTCTATCTCTGTCTCTTTCTGTCTCTCTATGTCTCTCTCGGTCTCTCTCTGTCTCTCTCTGTCTCTTTCTGTATCTCTCTAACTCTCTCTGTCTCTCTTTCTATCTCTGTCTTTCTCTGTCTCTGTCTCTGTCTCTCTCTGTCTCTCTCTGTATCTCTCTGTCTCTCTCTATCTCTCTGTCTATCTCTGTCTCTCTCGGTCTCTCTCTCTCTCTCTCTCTCTCTCTCTGTTTATCACTCTGTCGCTCTGTCTCCCTCTGTGTCTCTCTCTGTCTTTATCTCTTTCTGTCTCAGTCTCCCTCTGTCTCTCTCTGTCTCTCTCTGTGTCTCTCTCGGTCTCTCTCAGTCTCTCTCACTGTCTCTGTCTCTCTCTGTCTCTCTCTTTGTCTCTGTCTCTCTCTATCTTCTTTGTCTCTCTCTGTCTTTCACTCTCTCTGTCTCTCTCTGTCTCTCTCTGTCTTAATCTCTGTCTCTCTCAGTCTCCCTCTGTCTCTCTCTGTCTCTCTCCGTGTCTCTCTCTGTCTCTCTCTGTCTTACTCTGTCTCCCTCTGTCTCTCTCTGTCTCTATCTCTGTCTATCTCTGTTTATCACTCTGTCTCTCTGTCTCTCTCTGTGTCTCTCTTTGTCTCTCTCTATCTCTCACTGTGTCTATCTCTGTCTCTCTCTGTCTCTCTCTGTCTCTCTGTCTCTATCTCTGTCTCTCTCTGTTTCTCTCTGTCTCTCTCTGTCTCTCTCTGTCTCTCTCTCTGTCTCTGTCTCTCTTTCTATCTCTGTTTCTTTCTGTCTCTGTCTCTGACTCTCTCTGTCTCTATCTCTGTCTCTCTCTTTCTCTCTCTGTCTCTCATTGTCTCTCACTGTCTCTCTCCGTCTCTCTCTGTCTCTATCTCTGTTTCTCTCTGTTTATCACTCTCTCGCTCTGTCTCTCTCTGTATCTCTCTCTGTCTATCTCTATCTCTCATTGTGTCTCACTCTGTCTCTCTCTGTATCTCTCTGTCTCCCTCTGTCTCTCTGTTTCTATCTCTGTCTCTCTCTGTCTCTCTCTGTCTCTCTCTCTGTCTCTCTCTGTCTATCTCTGTCTCTCTCTGTCTCTCTCTGTCTCTCTGTCTCTATCTCTCTCTCTGTCTCTCTCTGTCTCTCTCTGTCTTTCTCTGTCTCCCTCTGTCTCTCTCTGACTCTATCTCTGTCTCTCTCTGTTTATCACTCTGTCGCTCTGTCTCTCTCTGTGTCTCTCTCTTTCTCTCTCTATCTCTCACTGTGTCTCTCTCTGTCTCTCTCTGTCTCTCTCTGTCTCTCTGTCTCCATCTCTGTCTCTCTCTGTCTCTCTCTGTCTCTCTCTCTTTCTCTCTCTATCTCTCCCTGTGTCTCTCTCAGTCTCTCTCAGTCTCTCTTGGTGTCTCTCTCTGTCTCTCTCTGTCTCTATCTCTGTCTCTCTCTTTCTCTCTCTGTCTCTCTCTGTGTCTCTCTCTGTCTCTCTCAGTCTCTCTCACTGTCTCTGTCTCTCTCTGTCTCTCTCTTTGTCTCTGTCTCTCTCTGTCTTCTTTGTCTCTCTCTGTCTCCCTCTCTCTCTGTCTCTCTCTGTCTCTCTCTGTCTTTCTCTGTCTCCCTCTGTCTCTCTCTGTCACTATCTCTGTCTCTATCTGTCTCCCTCTGTCTCAATCTGTCTCTCTCTGTCACTCTCTCTGTCTCTCTCTGTCCCTCTCTGTTTATCACTCTGTTGCTCTGTCACTCTCTGTGTCTCTCTGTGTCTCTCTCTGTCTCTCTCTGTTTCTCTGTCTCTATCTCTGTCTCTCTCGGTCTCTCTCTGTCTCTCTCTGTCTCTCTCTCTATCTCTCTCTGTCTCTCTTTTTCTCTCTCTTTGTCTCTCTCTGTCTCTCTCTGTATCTCTCTGTCTCTCTCTGTATCTCTGTGTCTCTCTCTCTATCTCTGTCTCTCTCTGTCTCTGCCACTGTTTCTCTCTGTCTCTCTCTGTCTCCCTCTCTCTCTGTCTCTCTCTGTCTCTCTCTGTGTCTCTCTCTGTCACTCTCTGTGTCTCTCTCGGTCTCTCTCTGTCTTTATCTCTGTCTCTCTCAGTCTCTCTCTGTCTCTCTCTGTCTCTCTCTGTGTCTCTCTCTGTCTTTCTCTGTCTCCCTCTGTATCTCTCTGGCTCTATCTCTGTCTCTCTCTGTTTATCACTCTGTCGCTCTGTCTCTTTCTGTGTCTCTCTCTGTCTCTCTCTATCTCTCACTGTGTCTCTCTCTGTGTCTCTCTCTGTCTCTCTCTTTCTCTCTCTATGTCCCTCTCTGTCTCTACCTCTGTCACTCTCTGTCTCTATCTGTCTCTCTCTGTCTCTCTCTGTCACTCTTTCTGTCTATCTCGGTCTCTCTGTCTCTCTCTGTGTCTCTCTGTCTCTCTCTCTTTCTCTCTCTGTCTCTCTCTGTCTTTCTCTGTCTCCCTCTCTCTCTCTCTGTCTCTCTCTCTGTCTCTCTCAGTCTTTCTCACTCTGTCTTTTTCTCTACCTGTCTCTCTCAGTCTCTCTCACTCCTTCTCTGTCTCTCTCTCTTTTCGGTTTATTGTCTCTCTCTGTCTCTTTCTCAGTCTCTCCGTCTGTATCTCTCTGTCTCTCTCTGTCTCTCTCTCTGTCTCTCTCTGTCTCTCTCTGTCTGTCTGTCTCTCTCTCTGTCTTTCTCTTTGCCTCGCTCTGTCTCTCTCTTTGTCTCTCTCTGTCTACCTCTCTCTCTATCTCTCTCTGTGTCTCTCTATCACTCTGTCTCTCTCTGTCTCTCTCTGTCTCTCTCAGTCTCTATCTCTGTCTCTCTCAGTCTCTCTCTGTCTCCCTCTGTCTCTCTCTGTCTCTTTCTGTGTCTCTCTCTGTCCCTATCTCGGTCTCTCTCTGTCTCTCTCTGTCTCTCTCTGTCTCTCTCTCTGTCTCTCTCTGTCTCTCTTTGTCTCTCTCTGTCTCCCTCTCTATCTGTCTCTTTCAGTCTCTCTCAGTTTCTATCTCTGTCTCTCTCAGTCTCTCTGTCTCTCTCTGTCTCTCTTTGTGTCTCTCTCTGTCTTCTCTGTCTATCTCTCTGTCTCTCTCAGTCTCTATCTCTGTCTCTCTCAGTCTCTCTCTGTCTCTCTCTGTGTCTCTCTCTGTCTCTCTCTGTCTCTCTCTGTCTCTCTCTCTGTCTATCTTTGTCTCTCTTTGTCTCTCTCTGTCTCCCTCTCTCTCTGTCTTTCTCTGTCTCTCTCAGTCTCTATCTCTGTCTCTCTCAGTCTCTCTCTGTCTCTCTCGGTGTCTCTCTCTGTCTCTCTCTGTCTCTCTCTGTCTCTCTGTCTCTATCTCTGTGTCTCTCTGACTCTCTCTGTCTCTCCTCTGTCTCTCTGTCTCTATCTGTCTCTCTTTCTATCTCTGTCTCTCTCTGTCTCTGTCTCTGTCTCTCTCTGTCTCTCTCTGTCTCTATCTCTGTCTCTCTCTGTCTCTCACTTTTTCTCTGTCTCTCTCTATCTCTATCTCTGTCTCTCTGTCTCTCTCTGTCTCTCATTGACTCTCTCTGTCTCTCTCCATCTCTCTCTCTACATCTGTCTCTCTCTGTCTCTGTCTCTGTCTCTCTCTATCTCTCTCAGTTTATCACTCTGTCGCTCTGTCTCCCTCTGTGTCTCACTCTGTCTCTCTCTATCTCTCACTGTGTCTCACTCTGTCTCTCTCTGTATCTCTCTGTCTCTCTCTGTCTCTCTGTCTCTATCTCTGTCTCTCTCTGTCTCTCTGTCTCTATCTCTGTCTCTCTCTGTCTCTCTGTGTCTCTCTCCGTCTCTCTCTCTGTCTCTCTCATTCTCTCTCTGATTCTCTTTCTATCTCTGTCACTCTCTGTCTCTGTCTCTCTCTGTCTCTCTCTGTCTCTCTCTGTCTCTATCTCTGTCTCTCTCTGTCTCTGACTCTCTCTATCTCTATCTCTGTCTCTCTGTCTCTCTCTGTCTCTCATTGACTCTCTCTGTCTCTCTCAACTCTCTCTCTATCTCTGTCTCTCTCTGTCTCTGTCTCTGTCTCTCTCTGTCTCTCTCAGTTTATCACTCTGTCGCTCTGTCTCCCTCTGTGTCTCTCTGTCTCTCTCTATCTCTCACTGTGTCTCTCTCTGTCTCTCTCTGTATGTCTCTGTCTCTCTCTGTCTCTTTGTCTCTATCTGTCTCTCTCTGTATCTCTCTGTCTCTCTGTCAGTCTCTGTCTGTCTCTCTCTATCTGTCTCTGTCTCTCTGACTCTATCTCTGTCTCTCTCTGTCTCTCTGTCTCTATCTCTGTCTCTCTCTGTCTCTCTCTGTCTCTCTCTGTCTCTATCTCTGTCTCTCTCTGTCTCTGTCTCTCTCTATCTCTATCTCTGTCTCTCTGTCTCTCTCTGTCTCTCATTGACTCTCTCTGTCTCTCTCCGTCTCTCTCTCTATCTCTGTCTCTCTCTGTCTCTGTCTCTGTCTCTCTCTGTCTCTCTCAGTTTATCACTCTGTCGCTCTGTCTCCCTCTGTGTCTCTCTCTGTCTCTCTCTATCTCTCACTGTGTCTCTCTTTGTCTCTCTCTGTATGTCTCTGTCTCTCTCTGTCTCTTTGTCTCTGTCTCTCTCTGTATCTCTTTGTCTCTCTGTCTGTCTCTGTCTGTCTCTCTCTATCTCTCTCTGTCTCTCTGTCTCTATCTCTGTCTCTCGGTCTCTCTCTGTCTCTCTCTGTCTCTCTCTGTCTCTCTCTGTCTCTGTCAGTCTCTCTCATTCTGTCTTTGTCTCTCTCTTTCTTTCTCTGTCTCTCATTCTCTCTCTCTGTCTCTCTCTGTATCTCTCCGTCTCTCTCCGTCTCTCTCACTATCTCTGTCTCTCTCTGTCTCAGTCTCTGTCTCTCTCTGTCTCTCTCTGTTTATCACTCTGTTGCTCTATCTCTCCCTGTGTCACTCTCTGTCTCTCTCTATCTCTCACTGTGTCTCTCTCTGTCTCTCTCTGTCTCTTTCTGTATCTCTCTGTCTCTCTCTGTCTCTCTCTCTATCTCTGTCTCTCTCTGTCTCTGTCTCTGTCTCTCTCTGTCTCTTTCTGTTTATCACTCTGTTGCTCTGTCTCCCTCCGTGTCTCTCTATGTCTCTCTCTGTCTCTGTCTCTGTCTCTCTCTGTCTCTCTCTGTCTCTCTCTGTCTCTCTCTGTCTCTCTCTGTCTCTCTCTGTCTCTGTCTCTCTCTGTCTCTCTCTGTCTCTATCTCTGTCTCTCTCTGTCTCTCTATTTGTCTCTGTCTCTCTCTATCTCTATCTCTGTCTCTCTGTCTCTCTCTGTCTCTCATTGACTCTCTCTGTCTCTCTCCATCTCTCTCTCTCTCTCTGTCTCTCTCTGTCTCTGTCTCTGTCTCTCTCTGTCTCTCTCAGTTTATCATTCTGTCGCACTGTCTCCCTCTGTATCTCTCTCTGTCTCTCTCTATCTCTCACTCTGTCTCTGTCTCTCTCTGTCTCTCTCTGTATCTCTCTGTCTCTCTCTGTCTCTCTCTGTCTCTCTCTGTCTCTCTCTCTGTCTCTGTCTCTATCTGTCACTCTTTCTATATCTGTCACTCTCTGTCTCTGTCTCTGTCTCTGTCTCTCTCTGTCTCTCTCTGTCTCTCTCTCTCTCTATCTCTGTCTCTCTCTGTCTCTCTCTTTTTCTCTGTCTCTCTCTATCTCTATCTCTGTCTCTCTGTCTCTCTCTGTCTCTCATTGACTCTCTCTGTCTCTCTCCATCTCTCTCACTATCTCTGTCTCTCTCTGTCTCAGTCTCTGTCTCTCTCTGTCTCTCTCTGTTTATCACTCTGTTGCTCTATCTCTCCCTGTGTCACTCTCTGTCTCTCTCTATCTCTCACTGTGTCTCTCTCTGTCTCTCTCTGTCTCTCTCTGTATCCCTCTGTCTCCCTATGTCTCTCTGTCTCTATCTCTGTCTCTCTCTGTCTCTCTCTGTCTCTCTCTCTATCTCTGTCTCTCTCTGTCTCTGTCTTTGTTTCTCTCTGTCTCTATCTGTCTCTCTCAGTCTCTCTCTGTCTCTATCTCTCTCTCTCTGTCTCTCTCTTTGTCTCTGGCTTTCTCTGTCTCCCTCTTTCTCTCTCTGTCTCTATCTCTGTCTCTTTCTGTTTATCACTCTGTCGCTCTGTCTCCCTCTGTGTCTCACTCTGTCTCTCTCTATCTCTCACTGTGTCTCAATCTGTCTCTCTCTGTCTCTCTCTCTGTCTCTCTCTGTCTCTCTCTGTCTCTCTCTCTGTCTCTCTTTTTCTCTCTTTGTCTCTCTCTGTCTCCCTCTCTCTCTGTCTTTCTCTGTCTCTCTCAGTCTTTATCTCTGTCTCTCTCAGTCTCTCTCTGTCTCTCTCTGTGTCTCTGTCTTCTCTCTCTCTCTCTGTCTCTCTCAGTCTCTATCTCTGTCTCTCTCAGTCTCTCTCTGTCTCTCTCGGTGTCTCTCTCTGTCTCTCTCTGTCTCTCTCTGTCTCTCTGTCTCTATCTCTGTCTCTCTCTATCTCTCTCTGTCTCTCTCTCTGTCTCTCTGTCTCTATCTGTCTCTCTTTCTATCTCTGTCTCTCTCTCTCTCTGTCTCTCTCAGTCTCTATCTCTGTCTCTCTCAGTCTCTCTCTGTCTCTCTCGGTGTCTCTCTCTGTCTCTCTCTGTCTCTCTCTGTCTCTCTGTCTCTATCTCTGTCTCTCTCTATCTCTCTCTGTCTCTCTCTCTGTCTCTCTGTCTCTATCTGTCTCTCTTTCTATCTCTGTCTCTCTCTCTCTCTGTCTCTCTCGGTGTCTCTCTCTGTCTCTCTCTGTCTCTCTCTGTCTCTCTGTCTCTATCTCTGTCTCTCTCTATCTCTCTCTGTCTCTCTCTCTGTCTCTCTGTCTCTATCTGTCTCTCTTTCTATCTCTGTCTCTCTCTGTCTCTGTCTCTCTCTGTCTCTCTCTCTGTCTATCTTTGTCTCTCTTTGTCTCTCTCTGTCTCCCTCTCTCTCTGTCTTTCTCTGTCTCTCTCAGTCTCTATCTCTGTCTCTCTCAGTCTCTCTCTGTCTCTCTCTGTCTCTCTCTGTCTCTTTGTCTCTATCTCTGTCTCTCTCTCTCTCTACCTCTGTCTCTCTTTGTCTCTGTCTCTGTCTCTCCGTGTCTCTCTCAGTTTATCACTCTGTCGCTCTGTCTCCCTCTGTGTCTCTCTCTGTCTCTCTCTATTTCTCACTGTGTCTCTCTCTGTCTCTCTCTGTATCCCTCTATCTCCCTCTGTCTCTCTGTCTCTATCTCTGTCTCTCTCTGTCTCTCTCTGTCTCTCTCTCTATCTCTGTCTCTCTCTGTCTCTGTCTTTGTTTCTCTCTGTCTCTGTCTCTCTCTCTGTCTCTCTCAGTCTCTCTCTGTCTCTATCTCTCTCTCTGTCTCTCTCTTTGTCTCTGGCTTTCTCTGTCTCCCTCTTTCTCTTTCTGTCTCTATCTCTGTCTCTCTCTGTTTATCACTCTGTCGCTCTGTCTCCCTCTGTGTCTCACTATGTCTCTCTCTATCTCTCACTGTGTCTCACTCTGTCTCTCTCTGTATCTCTCTGTCTCTCTCTGCCTCTCTGTCTCTATCTCTGTCTCTCTCTGTCTCTCTGTGTCTCTCTCCGTCTCTCTCTCTGTCTCTCTGTCTCTCTTTCTATCTCTGTCTCTCTCTGTCTCTGTCTCTGTCTCTCTCTGTCTCTCTCTGTCTCTATCTCTGTCTCTCTCTGTCTCTCTCTTTGTCTCTGTCTCTCTCTATCTCTATCTCTGTCTCTCTGTCTCTCTCTGTCTCTCATTGACACTCTCTCTCTCTCTCCGTCTCTCTCTCTATCTCTGTCTCTCTCTGTCTCTGTCTCTGTCTCTCTCTGTCTCTCTCAGTTTATCACTCTGTCGCTCTGTCTCCCTCTGTGTCTCTCTCTGTCTCTCTCTATCTCTCACTGTGTCTCTCTCTGTCTCTATCTGTATGTCTCTGTCTCTCTCTGTCTCTCTGTCTCTATCTGTCTTTCTCTGTATCTCTCTGTCTCTCTGTCTGTCTCTGTCTGTCTCTCTCTGTCTCTCTCTGTCTCTCTGTCTCTATCTCTGTCTCTCGGTCTCTCTCTGTCTCTCTCTGTCTCTGTCTCTCTCTGTCTCTCTCTGTCTCTCTCTGTCTCTCTCTGTTTCTGTCAGTCTCTCTCATTCTGTCTTTGTCTCTCTCTTTCTTTCTCTGTCTCTCATTGTCTCTCTCTGTCTCTCTCTGTCTCTCTCCATCTCTCTCCATCTCTCTCACTATCTCTGTCTCTGTCTCAGTCTCTGTCTCTCTCTGTCTCTCTCTGTTTATCACTCTGTTGCACTATCTCTCCCTGTGTCTCTCTTTGTCTCTCTCTATCTCTCACTGTGTCTCTCTCTGTCTCTCTCTGTCTCTTTCTGTATCTCTCTGTCTCTCTCTGTCTCTCTCTCTATCTCTGTCTCTCTCTGTCTCTGTCTCTGTCTCTCTCTGTCTCTTTCTGTTTATCACTCTGTTGCTCTGTCTCCCTCCGTGTCTCTCTATGTCTCTCTCTGTCTCTGTCTCTGTCTCTCTCTGTCTCTCTCTGTCTCTCTCTGTCTCTCTCTGTCTCTCTCTGTCTCTCTCTGTCTCTCTCTGTCTCTGTCTCTGTCTCTCTCTGTCTCTCTCTATCTCTATCTCTGTCTCTCTTTCTCTCTCTGTCTCTCATTGACTCTCTCTGTCTCTCTCCGTTTCTCTCTCTATCTCTGTCTCTCTCTGTCTCTGTCTCTGTCTCTCTCTGTCTCTCTCAGTTTATCACTCTGTCGCTCTGTCTCCCTCTGTATCTCTCTCTGTCTCTCTCTATCTCTCACTCTGTCTCTCTCTGTCTCTCTCTGTCTCTCTGTCTCTATCTCTGTCTCTCTCTGTCTCTCTCTGTCTCTCTCTGTCTCTCTCTCTGTCTCTCTCTGTCTCTATCTGTCACTCTTTCTATCTCTGTCTCTCTCTGTCTCTGTCTCTGTCTCTCTCTGTCTCTCTCTGTCTCTCTCTGTCTCTATCTCTGTCTCTCTCTTTTTCTCTGTCTCTCTCTGTCTCTGTCAGTCTCTCTCACTCTGTCTTTGTCTCTCTCTTTCTTTCTCTGTCTCTCATTGTCTCTCTCTGTCTCTCTCTGTCTCTCTCCGTCTCTCTTTGTCTCTCTCACTGTCTCTGTCTCTCTCTGTCTCAGTCTCTGTCTCTCTGTCTCTCTCTGTTTATCACTCTGTTGCTCTATCTCTCCCTGTGTCTCTCTCTGTCTCTCTCCATCTCTCACTGTGTCTCTCTCTTTCTCTCTCTGTCTCTTTCTGTATCTCTCTGTCTCTCTCTGTCTCTCTCTCTATTTCTGTCTCTCTCTGTCTCTGTCTCTCTCTGTCTCTTTCTGTTTATCACTCTGTTGCTCTGTCTCCCTCCGTGTCTCTCTATGTCTCTCTCTGTCTCTGTCTCTGTCTCTCTCTGTCTCTCTCTGTCTCTCTCTGTCTCTCTCTGTCTCTCTCTGTCTCTGTCTCTGTCTCTCTCTGTCTCTCTCTGTCTCTATCTCTGTCTCTCTCTTTGTCTCTGTCTCTCTCTATCTCTATCTCTGTCTCTCTGTCTCTCTCTGTCTCTCATTGACTCTCTCTGTCTCTCTCCGTCTCTCTCTCGATCTCTGTCTCTCTCTGTCTCTGTCTCTGTCTCTCTTCGTCTCTCTCAGTTTATCACTCTGTCGCTCTGTCTTTCTCTGTATCTCTCTCTGTCTCCCTCTATCTCTCACTGTGTCTCTCTCTGTCTCTCTCTGTCTTTCTCTGTCTCTCTGTCTCTATCTCTGTCTCTCCCTGTCTCTCTCTGTCTCTCTCTGTCTCTCTCTCTGTCTCTCTCTTTTTCTCTATCTCTCTCTATCTCTATCTCTGTCTCTCTGTCTCTTTCTGTCTCTAATTGACTCTCTCTGTCTCTCTCCGTCTCTCTCTCTATCTCTGTCTCTCTCTGTCTCTGTCTCTGTCTCTCTCTGTCTCTCTCAGTTTATCACTCTGTCGCTCTGTCTCCCTCTGTGTCTCTCTCTGAATCTCTCTATTTCTCACTGTGTCTCTCTCTGTCTCTCTCTGTCTCTATCTCTGTCTCTCTCTGTCTCTCTCTGTCTCTCTCTGTCTCTCTCTCTCTATCTCTGTCTCTCTCTGTCTCTGTCTTTTTTCTCTCTCTCTCTATCTGTCTCTCTCAGTCTCTCTCTGTCTCTATCTCTCTCTCTGTCTCTCTCTTTGTCTCTGGCTTTCTCTGTCTCCCTCTTTCTCTCTCTGTCTCTATCTCTGTATCTCTCTGTTTATCACTCTGTCGCTCTGTCTCCCTCTGTGTCTCACTCTGTCTCTCTCTATCTCTCACTGTGTCTCAATCTGTCTCTCTCTGTGTCTTTCTCTGTCTCTCTCTGTCTCTGTCTCTCTCTCTGTCTCTCTTTGTCTCTCTTTGTCTCTCTCTGTCTCCCTCTCTCTCTGTCTTTCTCTGTCTCTCTCAGTCTTTATCTCTGTCTCTCTCAGTCTCTCTCTGTCTCTCTCTGTGTCTCTCTCTGTCTTCTCTGTCTCTCTCTGTCTCTCTCAGTCTCTATCTCTGTCTTTCTCAGTCTCTCTCTGTCTCTCTCGGTGTCTCTCTCTGTCTCTCTCTGTCTCCCTATGTCTCTCTGTCTCTATCTCTGTCTCTCTCTGTATCTCTCTGTCTCTCTCTCTGTCTCTCTGTCTCTATCTGTCTCTCTTTCTATCTCTGTCTCTCTCTGTCTCTGTCTCTGTCTCTCTCTGTCTCTCTCTGTCTCTATCTCTGTCTCTCTCTGTCTCTCTTTTTTTCTCTGTCTCTCTCTATCTCTATCTCTGTCTCTCTGTCTCTCTCTGTCTCTCATTGACTCTCTCTGTCTCTCTACGTCTCTCTCTCTATCTCTGTCTCTCTCTGTCTCTGTCTCTGTCTCTCTCTGTCTCTCTCAGTTTATCACTCTATCACTCTGTCTCCCTCTGTGTCTCTCTCTGTCTCTCTCTATTTCTCACTGTGTCTCTCTCTGTCTCTCTCTGTATCCCTCTGTCTCCCTCTGTCTCTCTGTCTCTATCTCTGTCTCTCTCTGTCTCTCTCTGTCTCTCTCTCTATCTCTGTCTCTCTCTGTCTCTGTCTTTGTTTCTCTCTGTCTCTATCTGTCTCTCTCTCTGTCTTTCTCAGTCTCTCTCTGTCTCTCTCTCTCTCTCTCTCTGTCCCTCTCTTTGTCTCTGGCTTTCTCTGTCTCACTCTTTTTCTCTCTGTCTCTATCTCTGTCTCTCTCTGTTTATCACTCTGTCGCTCTGTCTCCATCTGTGTCTCACTCTGTCTCTCTCTATCTCTCACTGTGTCTCACTCTGTCTCTCTCTGTATATCTCTGTCTCTCTCTGTCTCTCTGTCTCTATCTCTGTCTCTCTCTGTCTCTCTGTGACTCTCTCTGTCTCTCTCTCTGTCTCTCTCTTTCTCTCTCTGTCTCTCTTTCTATCTCTGTCTCTCTCAGACTCTCTCTCTGTCTCTCTCTGTCTCTCTCTGTCTCTATCTCTGTCTCTCTCTGTCTCTTCTTTGTCTCTGTCTCTCTCTATCTTTAACTCTGTCTCTCTGTCTCTCTCTGTCTCTCATTGACTCTCTCTGTCTCTCTCCGTCTCTCTCTCTATCTCTGTCTCTCTCTGTCTCTATCTCTGTCTCTCTCTGTCTCTCTGTCTCTATCTCTGTCTCTCTCTGTCTCTCTGTGTCTCTCTCCATCTCTCTCTCTGTCTCTCTCATTCTCTCTCTGATTCTCTTTCTATCTCTGTCACTCTCTGTCTCTGTCTCTCTCTGTCTCTCTCTGTCTCTCTCTGTCTCTATCTCTGTCTCTCTCTGTCTCTGACTCTCTCTATCTCTATCTCTGTCTCTCTGTCTCTCTCTGTCTCTCATTGACTCTCTCTGTCTCTCTCCGTCTCTCTCTCTATCTCTGTCTCTCTCTGTCTCTGTCTCTGTCTCTCTCTGTCTCTCTCAGTTTATCACTCTGTCGCTCTGTCTCCCTCTGTGTCTCTCTCTGTCTCTCTCTATCTCTCACTGTGTCTCTCTCTGTCTCTCTCTCTATGTCTCTGTCTCTCTCTGTCTCTTTGTCTCTATCTGTCTCTCTCTGTATCTCTCTGTCTCTCTGTCTGTCTCTGTCTGTCTCTCTCTATCTGTCTCTGTCTCTCTGTCTCTATCTCTGTTTCTCTCTGTCTCTCTGTCTCTATCTCTGTCTCTCTCTGTCTCTCTCTGTCTCTCTCTGTCTCTATCTCTGTCTCTCTCTGTCTCTGTCTCTCTCTATCTCTATCTCTGTCTCTCTGTCTCTCTCTGTCTCTCATTGACTCTCTCTGTCTCTCTCCGTCTCTCTCTCTATCTCTGTCTCTCTCTGTCTCTGTCTCTGTCTCTCTCTGTCTCTCTCAGTTTATCACTCTGTCGCTCTGTCTCCCTCTGTGTCTCTCTCTGTCTCTCTCTATCTCTCACTGTGTCTCTCTCTGTCTCTCTCTGTATGTCTCTGTCTCTCTCTGTCTCTTTGTCTCTGTCTCTCTCTGTATCTCTTTGTCTCTCTGTCTGTCTCTGTCTGTCTCTCTCTATCTCTCTCTGTCTCTCTGTCTCTATCTCTGTCTCTCGGTCTCTCTCTGTCTCTCTCTGTCTCTCTCTGTCTCTCTCTGTCTCTGTCAGTCTCTCTCATTCTGTCTTTGTCTCTCTCTTTCTTTCTCTGTCTCTCATTCTCTCTCTCTGTCTCTCTCTGTATCTCTCCGTCTCTCTCCGTCTCTCTCACTATCTCTGTCTCTCTCTGTCTCAGTCTCTGTCTCTCTCTGTCTCTCTCTGTTTATCACTCTGTTGCTCTATCTCTCCCTGTGTCACTCTCTGTCTCTCTCTATCTCTCACTGTGTCTCTCTCTGTCTCTCTCTGTCTCTTTCTGTATCTCTCTGTCTCTCTCTGTCTCTCTCTCTATCTCTGTCTCTCTCTGTCTCTGTCTCTGTCTCTCTCTGTCTCTTTCTATTTATCACTCTGTTGCTCTGTCTCCCTCCGTGTCTCTCTATGTCTCTCTCTGTCTCTGTCTCTGTCTCTCTCTGTCTCTCTCTGTCTCTCTCTGTCTCTCTCTGTCTCTGTCTCTCTCTGTCTCTCTCTGTCTCTATCTCTGTCTCTCTCTGTCTCTCTATTTGTCTCTGTCTCTCTCTATCTCTATCTCTGTCTCTCTGTCTCTCTCTGTCTCTCATTGACTCTCTCTGTCTCTCTCCATCTCTCTCTCTCTCTCTGTCTCTCTCTGTCTCTGTCTCTGTCTCTCTCTGTCTCTCTCAGTTTATCATTCTGTCGCACTGTCTCCCTCTGTATCTCTCTCTGTCTCTCTCTATCTCTCACTCTGTCTCTGTCTCTCTCTGTCTCTCTCTGTCTCTCTCTGTCTCTCTCTGTCTCTCTCTGTCTCTCTCTGTCTCTCTCTCTGTCTCTGTCTCTATCTGTCACTCTTTCTATATCTGTCACTCTCTGTCTCTGTCTCTGTCTCTGTCTCTCTCTGTCTCTCTCTGTCTCTCTCTCTCTCTATCTCTGTCTCTCTCTGTCTCTCTCTTTTTCTCTGTCTCTCTCTATCTCTATCTCTGTCTCTCTGTCTCTCTCTGTCTCTCATTGACTCTCTCTGTCTCTCTCCATCTCTCTCACTATCTCTGTCTCTCTCTGTCTCAGTCTCTGTCTCTCTCTGTCTCTCTCTGTTTATCACTCTGTTGCTCTATCTCTCCCTGTGTCACTCTCTGTCTCTCTCTATCTCTCACTGTGTCTCTCTCTGTCTCTCTCTGTCTCTCTCTGTATCCCTCTGTCTCCCTATGTCTCTCTGTCTCTATCTCTGTCTCTCTCTGTCTCTCTCTGTCTCTCTCTCTATCTCTGTCTCTCTCTGTCTCTGTCTTTGTTTCTCTCTGTCTCTATCTGTCTCTCTCAGTCTCTCTCTGTCTCTATCTCTCTCTCTCTGTCTCTCTCTTTGTCTCTGGCTTTCTCTGTCTCCCTCTTTCTCTCTCTGTCTCTATCTCTGTCTCTTTCTGTTTATCACTCTGTCGCTCTGTCTCCCTCTGTGTCTCACTCTGTCTCTCTCTATCTCTCACTGTGTCTCAATCTGTCTCTCTCTGTCTCTCTCTCTGTCTCTCTCTGTCTCTCTCTGTCTCTCTCTCTGTCTCTCTTTTTCTCTCTTTGTCTCTCTCTGTCTCCCTCTCTCTCTGTCTTTCTCTGTCTCTCTCAGTCTTTATCTCTGTCTCTCTCAGTCTCTCTCTGTCTCTCTCTGTGTCTCTGTCTTCTCTCTCTCTCTCTGTCTCTCTCAGTCTCTATCTCTGTCTCTCTCAGTCTCTCTCTGTCTCTCTCGGTGTCTCTCTCTGTCTCTCTCTGTCTCTCTCTGTCTCTCTGTCTCTATCTCTGTCTCTGTCTATCTCTCTCTGTCTCTCTCTCTGTCTCTCTGTCTCTATCTGTCTCTCTTTCTATCTCTGTCTCTCTCTGTCTCTGTCTCTCTCTGTCACTCTCTGTTTATCTCTGTCTCTATCTCTGTCTCTCTCTGTCTCTCTCTTTTTCTCTGTCTCTCTCTATCTCTATCTCTGTCTCTATGTCTCTCTCTGTCTCTCATTGACTCTCTCTGTCTCTCTCCGTCTCTCTCTCTACCTCTGTCTCTCTTTGTCTCTGTCTCTGTCTCTCCGTGTCTCTCTCAGTTTATCACTCTGTCGCTCTGTCTCCCTCTGTGTCTCTCTCTGTCTCTCTCTATTTCTCACTGTGTCTCTCTCTGTCTCTCTCTGTATCCCTCTATCTCCCTCTGTCTCTCTGTCTCTATCTCTGTCTCTCTCTGTCTCTCTCTGTCTCTCTCTCTATCTCTGTCTCTCTCTGTCTCTGTCTTTGTTTCTCTCTGTCTCTGTCTCTCTCTCTGTCTCTCTCAGTCTCTCTCTGTCTCTATCTCTCTCTCTGTCTCTCTCTTTGTCTCTGGCTTTCTCTGTCTCCCTCTTTCTCTTTCTGTCTCTATCTCTGTCTCTCTCTGTTTATCACTCTGTCGCTCTGTCTCCCTCTGTGTCTCACTATGTCTCTCTCTATCTCTCACTGTGTCTCACTCTGTCTCTCTCTGTATCTCTCTGTCTCTCTCTGCCTCTCTGTCTCTATCTCTGTCTCTCTCTGTCTCTCTGTGTCTCTCTCCGTCTCTCTCTCTGTCTCTCTGTCTCTCTTTCTATCTCTGTCTCTCTCTGTCTCTGTCTCTGTCTCTCTCTGTCTCTCTCTGTCTCTATCTCTGTCTCTCTCTGTCTCTCTCTTTGTCTCTGTCTCTCTCTATCTCTATCTCTGTCTCTCTGTCTCTCTCTGTCTCTCATTGACACTCTCTCTCTCTCTCCGTCTCTCTCTCTATCTCTGTCTCTCTCTGTCTCTGTCTCTGTCTCTCTCTGTCTCTCTCAGTTTATCACTCTGTCGCTCTGTCTCCCTCTGTGTCTCTCTCTGTCTCTCTCTATCTCTCACTGTGTCTCTCTCTGTCTCTCTCTGTATGTCTCTGTCTCTCTCTGTCTCTCTGTCTCTATCTGTCTTTCTCTGTATCTCTCTGTCTCTCTGTCTGTCTCTGTCTGTCTCTCTCTGTCTCTCTCTGTCTCTCTGTCTCTATCTCTGTCTCTCGGTCTCTCTCTGTCTCTCTCTGTCTCTGTCTCTCTCTGTCTCTCTCTGTCTCTCTCTGTCTCTCTCTGTCTCTGTCAGTCTCTCTCATTCTGTCTTTGTCTCTCTCTTTCTTTCTCTGTCTCTCATTGTCTCTCTCTGTCTCTCTCTGTCTCTCTCCATCTCTCTCCATCTCTCTCACTATCTCTGTCTCTGTCTCAGTCTCTGTCTCTCTCTGTCTCTCTCTGTTTATCACTCTGTTGCACTATCTCTCCCTGTGTCTCTCTTTGTCTCTCTCTATCTCTCACTGTGTCTCTCTCTGTCTCTCTCTGTCTCTTTCTGTATCTCTCTGTCTCTCTCTGTCTCTCTCTCTATCTCTGTCTCTCTCTGTCTCTGTCTCTGTCTCTCTCTGTCTCTTTCTGTTTATCACTCTGTTGCTCTGTCTCCCTCCGTGTCTCTCTATGTCTCTCTCTGTCTCTGTCTCTGTCTCTCTCTGTCTCTCTCTGTCTCTCTCTGTCTCTCTCTGTCTCTCTCTGTCTCTCTCTGTCTCTCTCTGTCTCTGTCTCTGTCTCTCTCTGTCTCTCTCTATCTCTATCTCTGTCTCTCTGTCTCTCTCTGTCTCTCATTGACTCTCTCTGTCTCTCTCCGTTTCTCTCTCTATCTCTGTCTCTCTCTGTCTCTGTCTCTGTCTCTCTCTGTCTCTCTCAGTTTATCACTCTGTCGCTCTGTCTCCCTCTGTATCTCTCTCTGTCTCTCTCTATCTCTCACTCTGTCTCTCTCTGTCTCTCTCTGTCTCTCTGTCTCTATCTCTGTCTCTCTCTGTCTCTCTCTGTCTCTCTCTGTCTCTCTCTCTGTCTCTCTCTGTCTCTATCTGTCACTCTTTCTATCTCTGTCTCTCTCTGTCTCTGTCTCTGTCTCTCTCTGTCTCTCTCTGTCTCTCTCTGTCTCTATCTCTGTCTCTCTCTTTTTCTCTGTCTCTCTCTGTCTCTGTCAGTCTCTCTCACTCTGTCTTTGTCTCTCTCTTTCTTTCTCTGTCTCTTATTGTCTCTCTCTGTCTCTCTCTGTCTCTCTCCGTCTCTCTTTGTCTCTCTCACTGTCTCTGTCTCTCTCTGTCTCAGTCTCTGTCTCTCTCTGTCTCTCTCTGTTTATCACTCTGTTGCTCTATCTCTCCCTGTGTCTCTCTCTGTCTCTCTCCATCTCTCACTGTGTCTCTCTCTTTCTCTCTCTGTCTCTTTCTGTATCTCTCTGTCTCTCTCTGTCTCTCTCTCTATTTCTGTCTCTCTCTGTCTCTGTCTCTCTCTGTCTCTTTCTGTTTATCACTCTGTTGCTCTGTCTCCCTCCGTGTCTCTCTATGTCTCTCTCTGTCTCTGTCTCTGTCTCTCTCTGTCTCTCTCTGTCTCTCTCTGTCTCTCTCTGTCTCTGTCTCTGTCTCTCTCTGTCTCTGTCTCTATCTCTGTCTCTCTCTGTCTCTCTCTTTGTCTCTGTCTCTCTCTATCTCTATCTCTGTCTCTCTGTCTCTCTCTGTCTCTCATTGACTCTCTCTGTCTCTCTCCGTCTCTCTCTTGATCTCTGTCTCTCTCTGTCTCTGTCTCTGTCTCTCTTCGTCT
>NW_028227325.1:322500-325000 GCF_978045245.1 Mus caroli | reverse complement strand
TCACTGTGTCTCAATCTGTCTCTCTCTGTGTCTCTCTCTGTCTCTCTCTGTCTCTGTCTCTCTCTCTGTCTCTCTTTGTCTCTCTTTGTCTCTCTCTGTCTCCCTCTCTCTCTGTCTTTCTCTGTCTCTCTCAGTCTTTATCTCTGTCTCTCTCAGTCTCTCTCTGTCTCTCTCTGTGTCTCTCTCTGTCTTCTCTGTCTCTCTCTGTCTCTCTCAGTCTCTATCTCTGTCTTTCTCAGTCTCTCTCTGTCTCTCTCGGTGTCTCTCTCTGTCTCTCTCTGTCTCCCTATGTCTCTCTGTCTCTATCTCTGTCTCTCTCTGTATCTCTCTGTCTCTCTCTCTGTCTCTCTGTCTCTATCTGTCTCTCTTTCTATCTCTGTCTCTCTCTGTCTCTGTCTCTGTCTCTCTCTGTCTCTCTCTGTCTCTATCTCTGTCTCTCTCTGTCTCTCTTTTTTTCTCTGTCTCTCTCTATCTCTATCTCTGTCTCTCTGTCTCTCTCTGTCTCTCATTGACTCTCTCTGTCTCTCTACGTCTCTCTCTCTATCTCTGTCTCTCTCTGTCTCTGTCTCTGTCTCTCTCTGTCTCTCTCAGTTTATCACTCTATCACTCTGTCTCCCTCTGTGTCTCTCTCTGTCTCTCTCTATTTCTCACTGTGTCTCTCTCTGTCTCTCTCTGTATCCCTCTGTCTCCCTCTGTCTCTCTGTCTCTATCTCTGTCTCTCTCTGTCTCTCTCTGTCTCTCTCTCTATCTCTGTCTCTCTCTGTCTCTGTCTTTGTTTCTCTCTGTCTCTATCTGTCTCTCTCTCTGTCTTTCTCAGTCTCTCTCTGTCTCTCTCTCTCTCTCTCTCTGTCCCTCTCTTTGTCTCTGGCTTTCTCTGTCTCACTCTTTTTCTCTCTGTCTCTATCTCTGTCTCTCTCTGTTTATCACTCTGTCGCTCTGTCTCCATCTGTGTCTCACTCTGTCTCTCTCTATCTCTCACTGTGTCTCACTCTGTCTCTCTCTGTATATCTCTGTCTCTCTCTGTCTCTCTGTCTCTATCTCTGTCTCTCTCTGTCTCTCTGTGACTCTCTCTGTCTCTCTCTCTGTCTCTCTCTTTCTCTCTCTGTCTCTCTTTCTATCTCTGTCTCTCTCAGACTCTCTCTCTGTCTCTCTCTGTCTCTCTCTGTCTCTATCTCTGTCTCTCTCTGTCTCTTCTTTGTCTCTGTCTCTCTCTATCTCTAACTCTGTCTCTCTGTCTCTCTCTGTCTCTCATTGACTCTCTCTGTCTCTCTCAGTCTCTCTCTATATCTCTGTCTCTCTCTGTCTCTGTCTCTCTCTGTCTCTCTCAGTTTATCACTCTGTCGCTCTGTCTCCCTCTGTGTCTCTCTCTGTCTCTCTCTATCTCTCACTGTGTCTCTCTCTGTCTCTCTCTGTATGTCTCTGTCTCTCTCTGTCTCTCTGTCTCTATCTCTGTCTCTCTCTGTCTCTCTCTGTATCTCTCTGTCTCTCTGTCTGTCTCTCTCTGTCTCTTTCTGTCTCTCTATGTCTCTCTGTCTCTATTTCTGTCTCTCTCGGTCTCTCTCTGTCTCTCTCTGTCTCTCTCTCTGTCTCTCTCTATCTCTCTCTGTCTCTCTCTGTCTCTCTGTCTCTCTCTGTCTCTCTCTATCTCTCTCTTTTTCTCTCTCTGTCTCTCTCTCTGTCTCTCTCTGTCTCTGTCTCTCTCTGTCTCTCTCTGTCTCTCTCTCTGTCTCTGTCAGTCTCTCTCACTCTGTCTTTGTCTCTCTCTTTCTTTCTCTGTCTCTCTCTCTGTCTCTCTCCGTCTCTCTCCGTCTCTCTCACTATCTCTGTTTTCTCTGTCTCAGTCTCTATCTCTCTCTGTCTCTCTCTGTTTATCACTCTGTTGCTCTATCTCTCTCTGTGTCTCTCTCTTTCTCTCTCTATCTCTCACTGTGTCTCTCTTTGTCTCTTTCTGTATCTCTCTGTCTCTCTCTGTCTCTCTCTCTATCTCTGTCTCTCTCTGTCTCTGTCTCTCTCTGTCTCCTAGTTTATCACTCTGTCGCTCTGTCTCCCTCTGTGTCTCACCCTGTCTCTCTCTATCTCTCACTGTGTCTCACTCTGTCTCTCTCTGTATCTCTCTGTCTCTCTCTGTCTCTCTGTCTCTATCTCTGTCTCTCTCTGTCTCTCTGTGTCTCTCTCTGTCTCTCTCTCTGTCTCTCTCTTTCTCTCTCTGTCTCTCTTTCTATCTCTGTCTCTGTCTCTCTCTGTCTCTATCTCTGTCTCTCTCTATCTCTATCTCTGTCTCTCTGTCTCTCTCTGTCTCTCATTGACTCTCTCTGTCTCTCTCTGTCTCTCTCTATCTCTGTCTCTCTCTGTCTCTGTCTCTGTCTCTCTCTGTCTCTCTCAGTTTATCACTCTGTCGCTCTGTCTCCCTCTGTGTCTCTCTCTGTCTCTCTCTATCTCTCACTGTGTCTCTCTCTGTCTCTCTCTCTGTCTCTCGCTTTCTCTCTCTGTCTCTCTTTCT
>NW_028227325.1:305000-315000 GCF_978045245.1 Mus caroli | reverse complement strand
CTGTCTCTATCTCTGTCTCTCTCGAACTCTCTGTGTCTCTCTCTATCTCTCATTGTCTCTCTGTCTCTCTCTGTCTCTCTCTGTCTCTCTCCGTCTCTCTCCGTCTCTCTTTCTATCTCTGTTTTCTCTGTCTCAGTCTCTATCTCTCTCTGTCTCTCTCTGTTTATCACTCTGATGCTCTATCTCTCTCTGTGTCTCTCTCTTTCTCTCTCTATCTCTCACTGTGTCTCTCTCTGTCTCTCTCTGTCTCTTTCTGTATCTCTCTGTCTCTCTCTGTCTCTCTCAGTTTATCACTCTGTCGCTCTGTCTCCCTCTGTGTCTCTCGCTGTCTCTCTCTATCTCTCACTGGGTCTCACTCTGTCTCTCTCTGTATCTCTCTGTCTCTCTCTGTCTCTCTCTATCTCTCTGTCTATCTCTGTCTCTCTCTGTCTCTGTCTCTCTCTCTCTCTCTCTGTTTATCACTCTGTCGCTCTGTCTCCCTCTGTGTCTCTCTCTGTCTCTCTCTGTCTTTATCTCTTTCTCTCTCAGTATCCCTCTGTCTCTCTCTGTGTCTCTCTCTGTCTCTCTCAGTCTCTCTCACTGTCTCTGTCTCTCTCTTTGTCTCTGTCTCTCTCTATCTTCTTTGTCTCTCTCTGTCTCCCACTCTCTCTGTCTTAATTCTGTCTCTCTCAGTCTCCCTCTGTCTCTCTCTGTCTCTCTCCGTGTCTCTCTCTGTCTCTCTCTGTCTTACTCTGTCTCCCTCTGTCTCTCTCTGTCTCTATCTCTGTCTATCTCTGTTTATCACTCTGTCTCTCTGTCTCTCTCTGTGTCTCTCTTTGTCTCTCTCTATCTCTCACTGTGTCTTTCTCTGTCTCTCTCTGTCTCTCTGTCTCTATCTCTGTCTTTCTCTGTTTCTCTCTGTCTCTCTCTGTCTCTCTCTGTCTCTCTCTCTCTCTGTCTCTCTTTCTATCTCTGTTTCTTTCTGTCTCTGTCTCTGTCTCTCTCTTTCTCTCTCTGTCTCTCATTGTCTCTCTCTGTCTCTCTCTCTGTCTCTCTCTGTATCTCTCTGTCTCTCTGTCTGTTTCTCTCTGTCTCTCTCTGTCTCTCTGTCTCTATCTCTGTCTCTCTCTGTCTCTCTCTCTGTCTCTCTCTGTCTCTCTCTGTCTCTCTCTATCTCTCTCTTTGTCTCTCTCTATCTCTCTCTGTCTCTCTCTGTCTCTGTCTCTCTCTGTCTCTCTCTGTCTCTCTCTCTGTCTCTGTCAGTCTCTCTCACTCTGTCTTTGTCTCTCTCTTTCTTTCTCTGTCTCTCATAGTCTCTCTCTGTCTCTCTCTGTCTCTCTCTGTCTCTCTCCGTCTCTCTCTCTATCTCTGTTTTCTCTGTCTCAGTCTCTATCTCTCTCTGTCTCTCTCTGTTTATCACTCTGTTGCTCTATCTCTCTCTGTGTCTCTCTCTTTCTCTCTCTATCTCTCACTGTGTCTCTCTCTGTATCTCTCTGTCTCTCTGTCTGTCTCTCTCTGTCACTCTCTGTCTCTCTCTGTCTCTCTGTCTCTATCTCTGTCTCTCTCGCTCTCTCTCTGTCTCTCTCTGTCTCTCTCTGTCCCTCTCTGTCTCTCTCTGTCTCTCTGTGTCTCTCTGTCTCTCTCTGTCTCTCTCTCTGTCTGTCTCTGTCTCTATCTGTCTCTCTCTGGCTCTGTCAGTCTCTCTCACTCTGTCTTTGTCTCTCTCTTTTTCTCTGTCTCTCATTGTCTCTCTCTGTCTCTCTCTGTCTCTCTCCGTCTCTCTCTCTCTATCTCTGTCTCTCTCTGTCTCAGTCTCTGTCTCTCTCTGTCTCTCTCTGTTTATCACTCTGTACTCTATCTCTCTCTGTGTCTCTCTCTGTCTCTCTCTAACTCTCACTGTGTCTCTCTCTGTCTCTCTCTGTCTCTCTCTGTATCTCTCTGTCTCTCTCTGTCTCTCTCTATCTCTGTCTCTGTCTCTGTCTCTCTCTGTTTATCACTCTGTCGCTCTGTCTACCTCCGTATCTCTCTCTGTCTCTCTCTGTCTCTATCTCTGTCTCTCTGTCTCTCATTGACTCTCTCTGTCTCTCTCCGTCTCTTTCTGTCTCTCTCTGTCTCTGTCTCTGTCTCTCTCTGTCTCTCTCTTTCTCTCTCTCTGTCTCTCTCAGTCTCTCTCACTCTGTCTCTGTCTCTCTCTTTATCTCTGTCTTTCTCTGTCTCCCTCTGTCTTTCTCTGTTTATCACTCTGTCGCTCTGTCTCCCTCTGTGTCTCACTCTGTCTCTCTCTATCTCTCACTGTGTCTCTCTCTGTCTCTCCTGTATCTCTCTGTCTCTCTCTGTCTCTCTGTATCTATCTCTGTCTCTCTCTGTCTCTCTCTGTCTCTCTCTATCTCCCTCTCTGTCTCTCTCTGTCTCTCTCTGTCTCTCTTTCTATCTCTGTCTCTCTCTGTCTCTGTCTCTGTCTCTCTCTGTCTCTCTCTGTCTCTATCTCTGTCTCTTTCTGTCTCTCTCTTTGTCTCTGTCTCTCTCTATCTCTATCTCTGTCTCTCTGTCTCTCTCTGTTTCTATCTATGACTCTCTCTGTTTATCTCTTTGTCTCTCTCTGTCTCTCTCTGTGTCTCTCTATGACTCTATCTCCGTCTCTCTGTCTCTCTCCCTGTCTCTCTCTGTCTCTCTCTGTCTCTGTCTCTGTCTCTCTCTGTCTCTCTCTTTCTCTCTCTCTGTCTCTCTCAGTCTCTCTCACTCTGTCTCTGTCTCTCTCTTTATCTCTGTCTTTCTCTGTCTCCCTCTGTCTCTCTCTGTCTCTATCTCTGTCTCTCTCTGTTTATCACTCTGTCGCTCTGTCTCCCTCTGTGTCTCACTCTGTCTCTCTCTATCTCTCACTGTGTCTCTCTCTGTCTCTCCTGTATCTCTCTGTCTCTCTCTGTCTCTCTGTATCTATCTCTGTCTCTCTCTGTCTCTCTCTGTCTCTCTCTATCTCCCTCTCTGTCTCTCTCTGTCTCTCTCTGTCTCTCTTTCTATCTCTGTCTCTCTCTGTCTCTGTCTCTGTCTCTCTCTGTCTCTCTCTGTCTCTATCTCTGTCTCTTTGTGTCTCTCTCTTTGTCTCTGTCTCTCTCTATCTCTATCTCTGTCTCTCTGTCTCTCTCTGTTTCTATCTATGACTCTCTCTGTTTATCTCTTTGTCTCTCTCTGTCTCTCTCTCTGTCTCTCTATGTCTCTATCTCTTTCTCTCTGTCTCTCTATGTCTCTCTCTGTCACTCTCTCTGTCTCTCTCTGTATCTCTGTCTTTCTCTGTCTCTCTCTCTATCTCTGTCTCTCTCTGTCTCTGTCTCTGTCTCTCTCAGTCTCTATCTCTGTCTCTCTCAGTCTCTCTCTGTCTCTCTCTGTGTCTCTCTCTGTCTCTCTCTATCTATCACCGTGTCCCTCTCTGTCTCTCTCTGTATCTCTCGGTCTCCCTCTGTCTCACTGTCTCTATCTCTGTCTCCCTCTGTCTCTCTCTGTCTCTCTCTGTCTCTGTCTCTCTCTGTATCTCTCTGTCTCTCTTTGTCTCTCTCTCTCTATCTCTGTCTTTCTGTCTCTGTCTCTGTCTCTCTCTGTCTCTCTCTGTCTCTCTCTCTATCTCTCTCAGTCTCTCAGTCTCTCTCACTCTGTCTCTGTCTCTCTTTGTCTCTCTTTCTATCTCTGTCTCTCTCTGTCTCTGTCTCTGTCTCTCTCTGTCTCTCTCTGTCTCTATCTCTGTCTCTTTCTGTCTCTCTCTTTGTCTCTGTCTCTCTCTATCTCTATCTCTGTCTCTCTGTCTCTCTCTGTTTCTATCTATTACTCTCTCTGTTTATCTCTTTGTCTCTCTCTGTCTCTCTCTCTGTCTCTCTCTGTCTCTCTTTTTGTCTCTGTCTCTCTCTGTCTCTATCTCTGTCTCTCTTTGTCTCTCATTGTCTCTCTCTGTCTCTCTCTGTCTCTATCTCTGTCTCTCTCTGTTTATCTCTTTGTCTCTCTCTGTCTCTCTCTTTGTCTTTCTCTGTCTCTATATCTGTCTCTCTCTGTTTATCTCTTTGTCTCTCTCTGTCTCTCTCTGTGTCTCTCTGTGTCTCTCTCTGTCTATCTTTGTCTCTGTTTCTGTCTCTGTCTGTCTCAATCTTTGTCTCTGTTTCTCACGGTGTCTCTCTATGTGTCTCTCTGTGTCTCTGTCTCTCTATCTCTGTCTCTCACTGTCTCTCTCTGTCTCTCTCTCTTTCTCTCTCTGTTTCTCTCTTTCTCTATCTCTGTCTCTCTCTGTCTCTCTCTGTCTCTCTCTGTCTCTCGCTGTCTCTCTCTGTCTCTCTCTGTGTCTCTCTCTGTCTTTCTCTGTCTTCCTTTCTCTCTCTCTGTCTCTCTCTCTCTCTTTTTCTCTCTGTCTCTCATTGTTTCTCTCTCTCTCTCTCCGTCTCTCTGTCTCTATCTCTGTCTCTCTCTGTATCATTCTGTCTCCCTCTGTCTCTCTGTCTCTATCTCTGTCTCTCTCTGTCTCTCTCTGTCTCTCTCTGTCTCTCTTTCTATCTCTGTCTCTCTCTGTCTCTGTCTCTCTGTGTCTCTCTGTGTCTCTCTCTGTCTCTCTCTGTCTCTCTCTCTGTCTCTCACAGTCTCTCTCTTTGTCTCTGTCTCTCTCTGTCTCTTTCTCTGTCTTTCTCTGTCTCCTTCTGTCTCTCTCTGTATCTATCTCTGTCTCTCTCTGTCTCTCTCTTTGTCTCTGTCTCTCTCTATCTCGATCTCTGTCTCTCTGTCTATCTCCGTCTCTCTCTGTCTCTATCTATGACTCTCTCTGTTTATCTCTTTGTCTCTCTCTGTCTCTCTCTGTCTCTCTATGTCTCTATCTCTTTCTCTCTGTCTCTCTCCCTGTCACTCTCTGTCTCTCTCTGTCTCTGTCTCTCTCTGTCTCTCTCTGTCTCTCTCAGTCTCACAGTCTCTCTCACTCTGTCTCTGTCTCTCTCTGTCTCTCTCTTTGTCTCTGTCTTTCTCTGTCTCCCTCTGTCTCTCTCTGTCTCTATCTCTGTGTCACTCTGTTTATCACTCTGTCGCCCTGTCTCACTCTGTGTCTCTCTCTGTCTATCCCTATCTCTCACTGTGTCTCTCTCTGTATCTCTCTGTCTCTCTGTCTCTATCTCTGTCTCTATCTGTATCTCTGTCTCTCTCTGTATCTCTCTGTCTCTCTCTGTCTCTCTGTCTCACCCTCTGTCTCTCTCAGTCTCTCTCACTCTGTCTTTGTCTCTCTCTGTCTCTATCTCCGTCTCTCTGTCTCTATCTCTGTCTCTCTCTGTTTATCACTCTGTCGCTCTGTCTCTCTCTGTGTCTCTCTCTGTCTCTCTCTATCTCTCACTGTGTCTCTCTCTGTCTATCTCTGTCTCTATCTCTGTCTCTCTCTGACTCTCTCTGTCTCGCTCTGTGTCTCTCTCTGTCTCTCAGTCTCTCTCACTCTGTCTCTGTCTCTCTCTGTCTCTCTCTTTGTCTCTGTCTCTCTCTGTCTCTATCTCTGTCTCTCTTTGTCTCTCATTGTCTCTCTCTGTCTCTCTCTTTCTCTATCTCTGTCTCTCTCTATCTCTTTGTCTCTCTCTGTCTCTCTCTGCATCTCTCTATGTCTCTATCTCTTTCTCTCTGTCTCTCTCCCTGTCTCTCTCTGTCTCTCTCTGTCTCTCTCTGTCTCTCTCAGTCTCACAGTCTCTCTCACTCTGTCTTTGTCTCTCTCTGTCTCTCTCTTTGTCTCTGTCTTTCTCGGTCTCCCTCTGTCTCTCTCTGTCTCTATCTCTGTGTCACTATGTTTATCACTCTGTCGCCCTGTCTCACTCTGTGTCTCTCTCTGTCTATCCCTATCTCTCACTGTGTCTCTCTCTGTATCTCTCTGTCTCTCTCTGTCTCTCTGTCTCTATCTCTGTCTCTATCTGTATCTCTGTCTCTCTCTGTATCTCTATGTCTCTCTCTGTCTCTCTGTCTCACCCTCTGTCTCTCTCAGTCTCTCTCACTCTGTCTTTGTCTCTCTCTGTCTCTATCTCCGTCTCTCTGTCTCTATCTCTGTCTCTCTCTGTTTATCACTCTGTCGCTCTGTCTCTCTCTGTGTCTCTCTCTGTCTCTCTCTATCTCTCACTGTGTCTCTCTCTGTCTCTCTCTGTCTCTCTCTGTCTCTCTCTCTGTCTCTCTCTGACTCTCTCTGTCTCTCTCTGTGTCCCTCTCTGTCTCTCAGTCTCTCTCACTCTGTCTCTGTCTCTCTCTGTCTCTCCCTCTGTCTCTGTCTCTCTCTGTCTCTATCTCTGTCTCTCTTTGTCTCTCATTGTCTCTCTCTGTCTCTCTCTGTCTCTATCTCTGTCTCTCTCTGTTTATCTCTTTGTCTTTCTCTGTCTCTCTCTGCATCTCTCTATGTCTATCTCTTTCTCTCTGTCTCTCTCATGTCTCTCTCTGTCTCTCTCTTTGTCTTTCTCTGTCTCTATATCTGTCTCTATCAGTCTCTCTCTGTCTCTCTCTGTGTCTCTCTGTGTCTCTCTCTGTCTATCTTTGTCTCTGTTTCTGTCTCTGTATGTCTCAATCTTTGTCTAAGTTTCTCACGGTGTCTCTCTGTGTCTCTCTATGTGTCTCTCTGTGTCTCTGTCTCTCTATCTCTGTCTCTCACTGTCTCTCTCTTTCTCTCTCTCTGTCTCTCTCTGTTTCTCTCTTTCTCTATCTCTGTCTCTTTGTCTCTCTCTGTCTCTCGCTGTCTCTCTCTGTCTCTCTCTGTGTCTCTCTCTGTCTTTCTCTGTCTACCTTTCTCTCTCTCTGTCTCTCTCTCTCTCTTTCTTTCTCTCTCTGTCTCTCATTGTCTCTCTCTTCTCTCTCCGTCTCTCTCTGTCTCTATCTCTTTCTCTCTCTGTTTATCACTCTGTCGCTCTGTCTCTCTCTGTGTCTCTCTCTGTCTCTCTCTGTATCATTCTGTCTCCTTCTGTCTCTCTGTCTCTCTCTGTCTCTCTTTCTATCTCTGTCTCTCTCTGTCTCTATCTATGACTCTCTCTGTTAATCTCTTTGTCTCTCTCTGTCTCTCTCTCTGTCTCTATCTCTTTCTCTCTGTCTCTCTCCCTGTCTCTCTCTGTCTCTCTCTGTCTCTCTCTGTCTCTGTCTCTCTCTGTCTCTCTCTGTCTCTCTCAGTTTCACAGTCTCTCTCACTCTGTCTCTGTCTCTCTCTGTCTCTCTCTTTGTCTCTGTCTTTCTCTGTCTCCCTCTGTCTCTCTCTGTCTCTATCTCTGTGTCACTCTGTATATCACTCTGTCGCCCTGTCTCACTCTGTGTCTCTCTCTGTCTATCTCTATCTCTCACTGTGTCTCTCTCTGTATCTCTCTGTCTCTCTCTGTCTCTCTGTCTCTATCTCTGTCTCTATCTGTATCTCTGTCTCTCTCTGTATTGCTCTGTCTCTCTCTGTCTCTCTGTCTCACCCTCTGTCTCTCTCAGTCTCTCTCACTCTGTCTTTGTCTCTCTCTATCTCTATCTCCGTCTCTCTGTCTCTATCTCTGTCTCTCTCTGTGTCCCTCTCTGTCGCTCTGTCTCTCTCTGTGTCTCTCTCTGTCTCTCTCTATCTCTCACTGTGTCTCTCTCTGTCTCTCTCTGTCTCTCTCTGTCACCCTCTGTCTCTCTGTCTCTATTTCTGTCTCTCTCTGTCTTTCTCTGTCTCTCTCTGTCTCTCTCTGTCTCTCTCTGTATCTCGCTGTATCTCTCTCTCTTTCTCTATCTCTATCACTGTCTCTCTCTGTCTCTGTCTCTCTCTGTTTATCACTCTCTCGCTCTGTCTCCCTCTGTGTCTCTCTTTGTCTCTCTCTATCTCTCACTGTGTATCTCTCTGTCTCTCTCTGTCTGTCTTTCTATCTCTGTCTCTCTCTGTCTTTCTCTGTCTCTCTCTGTCTCTCTCTGTAATCTCTCTGTCTCTCTCAGTCTCTCTCATTCTGTCTTTGTCTCTCTCTGTCTCTATCTCTGACTCTCTCTTTCTCTCTCTGTATCTCATTGTCTCTCTCTGTCTCTCTCCGTCTCCCTCTGTCTCTCTGTCTCTATCTCTGTCTCTCTCTGTCTCTCTCTCTCTCTCTCTCTCTCTCTGTCTCTCTCTGTCTGTCTTTCTCTCTCTGCTTCTCTATGTCTCTCTCTGTCTCTGTCTCTCTCTCTCTCTCTGTCTCTCTCTGTCTCTGTCTCTCTCTGTCTCTCTCTGTCTCTCTCTGTCTCTCTCAGTCTCTCTCACTCTGTCTTAGTCTCTCTTTGACTCTATCTCTGTCTCTCTCTTTCTCTCTCTGTCTCTCATTGTCTCTCTCTGTCTCTCTCAGTCTCTCTCTGTCTCTCTCTGCCTCTATCTCTGTCTCTCTCTGTTTATCACTCTGTCGCTCTGTCTCTCTCTGTGTCTCTCTCTGTCTCTCTCTATCTCTCACTGTGTCTGTCTCCTTCTCTCTCTATCTCTATCTCTCTCTGTCTCTCTCTATCTCTGTCTCTATCTCTCTCTGTCTCTCTCTTTGTCTCTGTCTCTCTCTGTCTCTAGCTCTGTCTCTCTCTGACTCTTTCTGTCTCTCTCTGTGTCTCTCTCTGTCTCTCAGTCTCTCTCACTCTGTCTCTGTCTCTCTCTCTGTCTCTCTCTTTGTCTCTGTCTCTCTCTGTCTCTATCTCTGTCTCTCTTTGTCTCTCATTGTCTCTCTCTGTCTCTCTCTGTTTATCTCTGTCTCTCTCTGTCTCTCTCTGTCTCTCTCTGTCTCTCTCTGTATCTATCCTGTCTCTCTCTGTTTATCTCTTTGTCTCTCTCTCTGTCTCTCTCTGTGTCTCTCTCTGTCTTTCTCTGTCTCCCTCTCTCTCTGTCTCTCTATTTCTCTCTCTGTCTCTCATTGTCTCTCTCTCTCTCTCTCCGTCTCTCTATGTCTCTATGTCTGTCTTTCTCTGTTTATCACTCTGTCGCTCTGTCTCTCTCTATGTCTCTCTCTGTCTCTCTCTGTCTCTCTCTGTCTCTCTGTCTCTATCTCTGTCTCTATCTGTATCTCTGTCTCTCTCTGTATCTCTCTGTCTCTCTCTGTCTCTCTGTCTCACCCTCTGTCTCTCTCAGTCTCTCTCACTCTGTCTTTGTCTCTCTCCTTCTCTATCTCCGTCTCTCTGTCTCTATCTCTGTCTCTCTCTGTTTTTCACTCTGTCGCTCTGTCTCTCTCTGTGTCTCTCTCTGTCTCTCTCTATCTCTCACTGTGTCTCTCTCTGTCTCTCTCTGTCTCTCTCTGTCACTCTCTGTCTCTCTGTCTCTATTTCTGTCTCTCTCTGTCTTTCTCTGTCTCTCTCTGTCTCTCTTTGTCTCTCTCTGTATCTCGCTGTATCTCTCTCTCTCTTTCTCTCTCTCTATCACTGTCTCTCACTGTCTCTGTCTCTGTTTCTCTCTGTTTATCACTCTGTCGCTCTGTCTCCCTCTGTGTCTCTATGTCTCTCTCTATCTCTCACTGTGTATCTCTCTGTCTCTCTCTGTCTGTCTTTCTATCTCTGTCTCTCTCTGTCTTTCTCTGTCTCTCTCTGTCTCTCTCTGTAATCTCTCTGTCTCTCTCAGTCTCTCTCACTCTGTCTTTGTCTCTCTCTGTCTCTATCTCTGTCTCTCTCTTTCTCTCTCTGTCTCTCATTGTCTCTCTCTGTCTCTCTCCATCTCTCTCTGTCTCTGTCGGTCTCTATCTCTGTCTCTCTCTGTTGATCACTCTGTATCTCTGTCTTTCCCTGTGTCTCTCTCCTTCTCTCTCTATCTCTCACTGTGTCTCTCTCTGTCTCTCTCTGTATCTCTCTAGCTCCCTCTGTCTCTCTGTCTCTATCTCTGTCTCTCTCTGTCTCTCTCTCTCTCTGTCTCTGTCTCTCTCTGTATCTCTCTGTCTCTCTCTGTCTCTCACTGTGTCACTCTCTGTCTCTCTCTGTCTCTCTCTGTCACCCTCTGTCTCTCTGTCTCTATTTCTGTCTCTCTCTGTCTTTCTCTGTCTCTCTCTGTCTCTCTCTGTCTCTCTCTGTCTCTCTCTGTATCTCGCTGTATCTCTCTCTCTCTTTCTCT
>NW_028227325.1:272500-292500 GCF_978045245.1 Mus caroli | reverse complement strand
TCTGTGTCTCTCTGTGTCTCTCTCTGACTATCTTTGTCTCTTTTTCTGTCTCTGTCTGTCTCGATCTTTGTCTCTGTTTCTCTCGGTGTCTCTCTGTGTCTCTCTATGTGTCTATCTCTGTCTTTTTCTGTCTCCCTCTCTCTCTCTGTCTCTCTCTCCGTCTCTCTCTGTCTCTATCTCTGTCTCTCTCTGTTTATCACTCTGTCGCTCTTTCTCTCTCTGTATTTCTCTGTCTCCCTCTGTCTCTCTGTCTCTATCTCTGTCTCTCTCTATCTCTCTCTGTCTCTCGCTGTCTCTCTCTCTGTCTCTCTCTGTGTCTCTCTGTCTTTATCTCTGTCTCTCTCTGTCTCTCTCTGTCTCTCGCTGTCTCTCTCTGTGTCTCTCTGTCTTTTTCTGTCTCCCTCTTTCTCTCTGTCTCTCTCTCCGTCTCTCTCTGTCTCTCTCCGTCTTTCTCTGTCTCTCTCTGTCTCTATCTCTGTCTCTCTCTGTTGATCACTCTGTCTCTCTGTCTCTCTCTGTGTCTCTCTCCTTCTCTCTCTATCTCTCACTGTGTCTCTCTCTGTCTCTCTCTGTTTATCACTCTGTCGCTCTGTCTCTCTCTGTATTTCTCTGTCTCCCTCTGTCTCTCTGTCTATATCTCTGTCTCTCTCTGTCTCTCTCTGTCTCTCTCTGTCTCTCTCCTTGTCTCTGTCTCTCTCTCTGTCTCTCTCTGTCTCTCTCTATCCCTGTCTCTGTCTCTCTCTGTCTCTGTCTCTCTCTGTCTCTATCTCTATCTCTCTCTTTGACTCTCTCTGTCTCTCTGTGTCTCTCTCTGTCTCTCAGTCTCTCTCACTCTGTCTCTGTCTCTCTCTGTCTCTCTCTTTGTCTCTGTCTCTCTCTGTCTCTATCTCTGTCTCTCTTTGTCTCTCATTGTCTCTCTCTGTCTCTATCTCTGTCTCCCTCTGTTTATCTCTTTGTCTCTCTCTGTCTCTCTCTTGTCTCTCTCTGTCTATCTTTTCTCTGTTAATGTCTCTGTCTGTCTCAATCTTTGTCTCTGTTACTCACGGTGTTTCTCTGTGTCTCTCTATGTGTCTCTCTGTGTCTCTGTCTCTCTATCTCTGTCTCTCTCTGTTTATCACTCTGTCGCTCTGTCTCTCTCTGTATCTCTCTGTCTACCTCTGTCTCTTTGTCTCTATCTCTGTCTCTCTCTGTCTCTCTCTGTCTCTCTCTGTCTCTCTCTGTCTCTCTCTCTGTCTCTCTCTGTCTCTCTATGTCTCTCTTTCTATCTCTGTCTCTCTCTGTCTATGTTTCTAACTGTCTCTCTCTGTCTCTCTCTGTCTCTCTCTGTCTCTCTCTGTCTCTCTCTCTGTCTCTCTCAGTCTCTCTCACTCTGTCTTTGTCTCTCTCTGTCTCTATCTCTGTCTCTCTCTTTCTCTCTCTGTCTCTCATTGTCTCTCTCTGTCTCTCTCCGTCTTTCTCTGTCTCTCTCTGTCTATATCTCTGTGTCTCTCTGTTGATCACTCTGTCTCTCTGTCTCTCTCTGTGTCTCTCTCCTTCTCTCTCAATCTCTCACTGTGTCTCTCTCTGTCTCTCTCTGTATCTCTCTGTCTCCCTTTTCTCTCTGTCTCTATCATTGTCTCTCTCTGTATCTCTCTGTCTCTCTCTGTCTCTCTCTCTGTCTCTGTCTCTCTCTGTATCTCTCTGTCTCTCTCTGTCTCTTTCTCTATCTCTGTCTCTCTCTGTCTCTGTCTCTCTCTGTCTCTCTCTGTCTCTCTCTGTCTCTCTCTCTGTCTCTCTCAGTCTCTCAGTCTCTCTCACTCTGTCTCTGTCTCTCTCTGTCTCTCTCTTTGTCTCTGTCTCTCTCTGTCTCTATCTCTGTCTCTCTCTTTCTCTCTCTGTCTCTCATTGTCTCTCTCTGTCTCTCTCCGTCTTTCTCTGTCTCTCTCTGTCCTTATCTCTGTCTCTCTCTGTTGATCACTCTGTCTCTCTGTCTCTCTCTGTGTCTCTCTCCTTCTCTCTCTATCTCTCACTGTGTCTCTCTCTGTATATCTCTGTCTCCTTTTGTCTCTCTGTCTCTATCATTGTCTCTCTCTGGATCTCTCTGTCTCTCTTTGTCTCTCTCTCTCTCTGTCTCTCTCTGTCTCTCTCTGTCTCTCTCTCTGTCTCTCTCAGTCTCTCAGTCTCTCTCACTCTGTCTCTGTCTCTCTCTTTGTCTCTGTCTCTCTCTGTCTCTCCCTCTGTCTCTCTCAGTCTCTCTCACTCTGTCTCTATCTCTCTCTGTCTCCCTCTTTGTCTCTGTCTTTCTCTGTCTCCCTCTGTCTCTCTCTGTCTCTATCTCTGTCTCTCTCTGTGTCTCTCTCTGTCTTTCTCTGTATCTCTCTGTCTCTATCTCTGTCTTTCTCTGTCTCTCTCTGTCTCTCTCTGTCTCTCTCTGTGTCTCTGTCTCTCTCTGTCTCTCTTTCTATCTCTGTCTCTCTCTGTCTCTGTCTCTGTCTCTCTCTGTCTATCTCTGTCTCTCTCTGTCTCTCTCAGTCTCTCTCACTCTTCATTTGTCTCTATCTGTCTCTATCTCTGTCTCACTCTTTCTCTCTCTGTCTCTTATTATCTCTCTCTGTCTCCCTCTGTCTCTCTGTCTCTATCTCTGTCTCTCTCTGTCTCTCTCTGTCTCTCTCTCTGTCTCTCTCTGTCTCTCTCTATATCTCTCTGCCTCTCTCTGTCTCTCTCTCTATCTCTGTCTCTCTCACTCTGTCTTTGTCTCTCTCTGTCTCTATCTCTGTCTCTCTCTTTCTTTCTCTGTCTATCATTGTCTCTCTCTGTCTCTCTCCGTCTCTCTTTCTCTATCTCTGTCTCTCTCTGTTTATCACTCTGTCGCTCTGTCTCTCTTTGTGTCTCTCTCTGTCTCTCAGTCTCTCTCACTCTGTCTCTGTCTCTCTGTCTCTCTCTTTGTCTCTGTCTCTCTCTGTCTCTATCTTTGTCTCTCTTTGTCTCTCATTGTCTCTCTCTGTCTCTCTCTGTCCCTCTCTCTGTCTCTCTCTGTCTCTCTTTGTCTCTCTCTGTCTCTCTCTGTCTCTCTCTATCTCTGTCTCTCTCTGTCTCTCTCTGTCTCTCTCTGTTTATCACTCTGTCGCGCTGTCTCCCTCTGTGTCTCTCTCTGTCTCTCTCTATCTCTCACTGTGTCTCTCTCTGTACTCTGTATCTCTCTGTCTCTCTCTGTCTCTATGTCTCTATCTCTGTCTCTCTCTGTCTTACTCTGTCTCTCTCTCTGTCTCTCTTTGTCTCTCTTTGTCTCTCTTTCTATCTCTGTCTCTCTCTGTCTCTGTCTCTCTCTGTCTCTCTCATCTCTCTCACTCTGTCTTTGTCTCTCTCTGTCTCTATCTCTGTCTCTCTCTTTCTCTCTCTGTCTCTCATTGTCTCTCTCTCCGTCTCTCTGTCTCTATCTCTGTCTCTCTTTGTCTCTCATTGTCTCTTTCTGTCTCTCTCTGTCTCTGTCACTCTCTGTCTCTCTCTGTAATCTCTCTGTCTCTCTCAGTCTCTCTCACTCTGTCTTTTTCTCTCTCTGTCTCTATCTATGTCTCTCTCTTTCTCTCTCTGTCTCTCATTGACTCTCTCTGTCTCCTCATCTCCCTCTGTCTCTCTGTCTCTATATCTGTCTCTCTCTGTCTCTCTATGTCTCCCTCTGTCACTCTCTCTGTCTCTCTCTGTCTCTCTCTGTATCTCTGTCTCTCTCTGTCTCTCTCTCTATCTCTGTCTCTCTCTGTCTCTGTCTCTGTCTCTCTCTGTCTCTCTCTGTTTATTACTCTGTCGCTCTGTCTCCCTCTGTCTCTCTGTCTCTCTCTCTCTATCTCTCACTGTGTCTCTCTATGTCTTTCCCTGTATCTCTCTGTCTCTCTCTGTCTCTCTGTCTCTATCTCTTTCTCTCTCTGTCTCTCTCTGTCTCTCTCTCTCTGTCTCTCTCTGTCTCTCTCTGGCTCTCTTTCTATCTCTGTCTCTCTCTGTCTCTGTCTCTCTCTGTCTCTCTCTGTCTCTCTCTGACTCTCTCAGTCTCTCTCACTCTGTCTTTGTCTCTCTCTGTATCTCTGCCTCTCTCTTTCTCTCTCTGTCTCTCATTGTCTCTCTCTGTCTCTCTCCGTCTCCCTCTGTCTCTTTGTCTCTATCTCTGTCTCTCTCTGTCTCTCTATGTCTCTCTCTGTCACTCTCTCTGTCTCTCTCTGTCTCTCTCTGTATCTCTGTCTCTCTCTGTGTCTCTCTCTATCTCTGTCTCTCTCTGTCTCTGTCTCTCTCAGTCTCTATCTCTGTCTCTCTCAGTCTCTCTCTGTCTCTCTCTGTGTCTCTCTCTGTCTCTCTCTATCTCTCACCGTGTCTCTCTCTGTCTCTCTCTGTATCTCTCGGTCTCCCTCTGTCTCACTGTCTCTATCTGTGTCTCCCTCTGTCTCTCTCTGTCTCTCTCTGTCTCTGTCTCTCTCTGTCTCTCTCTGTCTCTCTCTCTATCTCTCTCAGTCTCTCTGTCTCTCTCTTTGTCTCTGTCTCTCTCTGTCTCTATCTCTGTCTCTCTTTGTCTCTCATTTTCTCTCTCTGTCTCTCTCTATCTCTATCTCTGTCTCTCTCTGTTTATCTCTTTGTCTCTCTCTGTCTCTCTCTTTGTCTTTCTCTGTCTCTATATCTGTCTCTCTCTGTTTATCTCTTTGTCTCTCTCTGTCTCTCTCTGTGTCTCTCTGTGTCTCTCTCTGTCTATCTTTGTCTCTGTTAAAGTCTCTGTCTGTCTCAATCTTTGTCTCTGTTTCTCACGGTGTCTCTCTGTGTCTCTCTATGTGTCTCTCTGTGTCTCTGTCTCTCTATCTCTGTCTCTCACTGTCTCTCTCTGTCTCTCTTTCTCTCTCTGTTTCTCTCTTTCTCTATCTCTGTCTCTCACTGTCTCTCTCTGTCTCTCGCTGTCTCTCTCTGTCTCTCTCTGTGTCTCTCTCTGTCTTCTCTGTCTACCTTTCTCTCTCTCTGTCTGTCTCTCTCTCTCTCTTTCTCTCTCTGACTCTCATTGTCTCTCTCTCTCTCTGTCTCTATCTCTGTCTCTCTCTGTTTATCACTCTGACACTCTGTCTCTCTCTGTGTCTCTCTCTGTCTCTCTCATATCATTCTGTCTCCCTCTGTCTCTCTGTCTCTATCTCTGTCTCTCTCTATCTCTATCTCTGTCTCTCTCTGTCTCTCACTGACTCTCTCTGTCTATCTCTGTCTCTCTCTGTCTCTATCTATGACTCTCTGTTAATCTCTTTGTCTCTCTCTGTCTCTCTCTCTGTCTCTATCTCTTTCTCTCTGTCTCTCTCCCTGTCTCTCTCTGTCTCTCTCAGTTTCACAGTCTCTCTCACTCTGTCTCTGTCTCTCTCTGTCTCTCTCTTTGTCTCTGTCTTTCTCTGTCTCCCTCTGTCTCTCTCTGTCTCTATCTATGTGTCACTCTGTTTATCACTCTGTCGCCCTGTCTCACTCTTTGTCTCTCTCTGTCTATCTCTATCTCTCACTGTGTCTCTCTCTGTATCTCTCTGTCTCTCTCTGTCTCTCTGTCTCTATCTCTGTCTCTATCTGTATCTCTGTCTCTCTCTGTATCTCTCTGTCTCTCTCTGTCTCTCTGTCTCACCCTCTGTCTCTCTCAGTCTCTCTCACTCTGTCTTTGTCTCACTCTGTCTCTATCTCCGTCTCTCTGTCTCTATCTCTGTCTCTCTCTGTTTTTCACTCTGTCGCTCTGTCTCTCTCTGTGTCTCTCTCTGTCTCTCTCTATCTCTCACTGTGTCTCTCTCTGTCTCTCTCTGTATCTCTCTGTCATCCTCTGTCTCTCTGTCTCTATTTCTGTCTCTCTCTGTCTTTCTCTGTCTCTCTCTGTCTCTTTGTCTCTCTCTGTATCTCGCTGTATCTCTCTCTCTCTTTCTCTCTCTCTATCACTGTCTCTCACTGTCTCTGTCTCTGTCTCTCTCTGTTTATCACTCTGTCGCTCTGTCTCCCTCTGTGTCTCTATGTCTTTCTCTATCTCTCACTGTGTATCTCTCTGTCTCTCTCTGTCTGTCTTTCTATCTCTGTCTCTCTCTGTCTTTCTCTGTCTCTCTCTGTCTCTCTCTGTAATCTCTCTGTCTCTCTCAGTCTCTCTCACTCTGTCTTTGTCTCTCTCTGTCTCTATCTCTGTCTCTCTCTTTCTCTCTCTGTCTCTCATTGTCTCTCTCTGTCTCTCTCCATCTCCCTCTGTCTCTCTGTCTCTATCTCTGTCTCTCTCTGTCTCTCTCTCTCTCTCTCTGTCTCTCTCTGTCTGTCTTTCTCTCTCTGTCTCTCTATGTCTCTCTCTGTCTCTCTCTGTATCTCTCTCTCTCTGTCTCTCTCTGTCTCTGTCTCTCTCTGTCTCTCTCTGTCACTCTCAGTCTCTCTCACTCTGTCTTAGTCTCTCTCTGACTCTATCTCTGCCTCTCTTTCTCTCTCTGTCTCTCATTGTCTCTCTCTGTCTCTCTCAGTCTCTCTCTGCCTCTATCTCTGTCTCTATCTGTTTATCACTCTGTCGCTCTGTCTCTCTCTGTGTCTCTCTTTGTCTCTCTCTATTTCTCACTGTGTCTGTCTCTGTCTCTCTCTGTATCTCTCTGTCTCCCTCTGTCTCTCTGTCTCTATCTCTTTCGCTCTGTGTAACTCTCTGTCTCTCTCTCTGTCTCTGTCACTCTCTGTATCTCTCTGTCTCTCTCTGTCTCTCTCTCTATCTCTGTCTCTCTCTGTCTCTGTCTCTCTCTGTCTCTCTCAGTCTCTCAGTCTCTCTCACTCTGTCTCTGTCTCTCTCTGTCTCTCTCTCTGTCTCTCTCAGTCTCTCAGTCTCTCTCACTCTGTCTCTGTCTCTCTCTATCTCTCTCTTTGTCTCTGTCTCTCTCTATATCTATCTCTGTCTCTCTCTGTGTCTCTTTATCTCTGTCTCTGTCTCTCTCTCTGTCTCTCTCTTTGTCTCTGTCTCTCTCTGTCTCTATCTCTGTCTCTCTTTGTCTCTCATTGTCTCTCTCTGTCTCTCTCTGTCTCTATCTCTGTCTCTCTGTTTATCTCTGTCTCTCTCTGTCTCTCTCTGTATCTATCCTGTCTCTCTCTGTTTATCTCTTTGTTTCTCTCTCTGTCTCTCTCTGTGTCTCTCACTGTCTTTCTCTGTCTCCCTCTCTCTCTCTCCCTCTGTCTCTCTGTCTCTCTCTGTCTCTCTCTTTCTCTCTCTGTCTCTCATTGTCTCTATCTCTCTCTCTCCGTCTCTCTCTGTCTCTATGTCTGTCTCTCTCTGTTTATCACTCTGTTGCTCTGTCTCTCTCTATGTCTCTCTCTGTCTCTCTCTGTCTCTCTCTCTATCTCTGTCTCTCTCTGTCTCTGTCTCTGTCTCTCTCTGTCTCTCTCTGTTTATCACTCTGTCGCTCTGTCTCCCTCTGTGTCTCTCTCTGTCTCTCTCTATTTCTCACTGTCTCTCTCTGTCTCTCTCTGTATCTCTCTGTCCCTCTCTGTCTCTCTGTCTCTATCTCTGTCTCTCTCTGTCTCTCTCTGTCTCTCTCTCTGTCTCTCTCTGTCTCTCTTTCTATCTCTGTCTCTCTCTGTCTCTGTCTCTCTCTATCTCTCTCTGTCTCTCTCAGTCTCTCTCACTCTGTCTTTGTCTCTCTCTGTCTCTATCTCTGTCTCTCTCTTTCTCTCTCTATCTCTCTTTGTCTCTATCTCTGTCTCTCTCTGTTTATCACTCTGTCGCTCTGTCTCCCTCTGTGTCTCTCTCTGTCTCGCTCTATCTCTCACTGTGTCTCTCTCTGTCTCTCTCTGTATCTCTCTGTCTCTCTCTGTCTCTCTGTCTCTATCTCTGTCTCTCTGTCTCTCTCTGTGTCTCTCTCTGTCTCTCTCTGTATCTCTCTGTCTCCCTCTGTCTCTCCGTCTCTATCTCTGTCTCTCTCTGTCTCTCTCTATCTCTCTGTCTCTTTCTGTCTCTCTCTGTCTCTCTCTCTATCTCTGTCTCTCTCTGTCTCTGCCTCTGTCTCTCTCTGTCTCTCTCTGTCTCTCTCTGTCTCTCTCTCTGTCTCTCTCAGTCTCTCAGTCTCTCTCACTCTGTCTCTGTCTCTCTCTGTCTCTATCTCTGTCTCTCTCTTTCTCTCTCTGTCTCTCATTGTCTCTCTCTCCGTCTCTCTGTCTCTATCTCTGTCTCTCTTTGTCTCTCTCTGTCTCTTTCTCTCTTTGTCTCTCTCTTTGTCTCTGTCTCTCTCTGTCTCTATCTCTGTCTCTCTCTGAATCTCTCTGTCTCTCTCTGTGTCTCTCTCTGTCTCTCAGTCTCTCTCACTCTGTCTCTGTCTCTCTCTGTCTCTCTCTTTGTCTCTGTCTCTCCCTTTCTCTATCTCTGTCCCTCTTTGTCTCTCATTGTCTCTCTCTCTGTCTCTCTCTGTCTCCTCTGTCTCTATCTCTGTCTCTCTCTGTTTATCTATTTGTCTCTCTCTGTCTCTCTCTGCGTCTCTCTATGTCTCTATCTCTTTCTCTCTGTCTCTCTCTCTGTCTCTCTCTGTCTCTCTCTTTGTCTTTCTCTGTCTTTATCTCTGTCTCTCTCAGTCTCTCTCTGTCTCTCTCTGTCTCTCTCTGTCTTTCTCTTTCTCTCTCTGTCTCTCATTGTCTCTCTCTCCGTCTCTGTCTCTATCTCTGTCTCTCTCTGTTTATCACCCTGTCGCTCTGTCTCTCTCTGTGTCTCTCTCTATCTCTCACTGTCTCTCTCTGTATCTCTCTGTCTCCCTCTGTCTCTCTGTCTATATCTCTGTCTCTCTCTGTCTCTCTCTGTCTCTCTCTGTCTCTCTCTCTGTCTCTCTCTGTCTATCTCTGTATCTCTCTGTCTCTCTCTGTCTCTCTTTCTATCTCTGTCTCTCTCTGTCTCTGTCTCTGTCTCTCTCTGTATCTATCTGTTTATCACTCTGTCGCTCTGTCTCCCTCTGTGTCTCTCTCTGTCTCTCTCTGTATCTCTCTGTCTCTCTGTCTCTATCTCTGTCTCTCTCTGTCTCTCTCTGTCTCTCTCTGTCTCTCTGTGTCTCTCTGTGTCTCTCTTTCTATCTCTGTCTCTCTCTGTGTCTGTCTCTCTCTGTCTCTCTCTGTCTCTCTCTGTCTCTCTCTCCGTCTCTCTCAGTCTCTCTCACTCTGTCTTTGTCTCTCTCTGTCTCTATCTCTGTCTCTCTCTTTCTCTCTCTGTCTCTCATTGTCTCTCTCTGTCTCTCTCCATCTCTCTCTGTCTCTGTCGGTCTCTATCTCTGTCTCTCTCTGTTGATCACTCTGTCTCTCTGTCTTTCCCTGTGTCTCTCTCCTTCTCTCTCTATCTCTCACTGTGTCTCTCTCTGTCTCTCTCTGTATCTCTCTAGCTCCCTCTGTCTCTCTGTCTCTATCTCTGTCTCTCTCTGTCTCTCTCTGTCTCTCTCTGTCTCTGTCTCTCTCTGTATCTCTCTGTCTCTCTCTGTCTCTCTATCTATCTCTGTCTCTCTTTGTCTCTGTCTCTCTCTGTCTCTCTCTGTCTCTCTCTGTCTCTCTCTCTGTCTCTCTCAGTTTCTCTCTGTCTCTCTCTGTGTCTCTCTGTGTCTCTCTCTGACTATCTTTGTCTCTTTTTCTGTCTCTGTCTGTCTCGATCTTTGTCTCTGTTTCTCTCGGTGTCTCTCTGTGTCTCTCTATGTGTCTATCTCTGTCTTTTTCTGTCTCCCTCTCTCTCTCTGTCTCTCTCTCCATCTCTCTCTGTCTCTATCTCTGTCTCTCTCTGTTTATCACTCTGTCGCTCTGTCTCTCTCTGTATTTCTCTGTCTCCCTCTGTCTCTCTGTCTCTATCTCTGTCTCTCTCTGTCTCTCTCTGTCTCTCTCTGTCTCTCTCTGTCTCTCGCTGTCTCTCTCTGTCTCTCTCTCTGTCTCTCTCTGTGTCTCTCTGTCTTTATCTCTGTCTCTCTCTGTCTCTCTCTGTCTCTCTCTGTCTCTCGCTGTCTCTCTCTGTCTCTCTCTGTGTCTCTCTCTGTCTTTTTCTGTCTCCCTCTCTCTCTCTGTCTCTCTCTCCGTCTCTCTCTGTCTCTATCTCTGTCTCTCTCTGTTTATCACTCTGTCGCTCTGTCTCTCTCTGTATTTCTCTATCTCCCTCTGTCTCTCTGTCTCTATCTCTGTCTCTCTCTGTCTCTCTCTGTCTCTCTCTGTCTCTCTCTCTGTCTCTCTCTGTCTCTCTATGTCTCTCTTTCTATCTCTGTCTCTCTCTGTCCCTGTCTCTCTCTGTCTCTCTCTGTCTCTCTCTGTCTCTCTCTCTGTCTCTCTCAGTCTCTCTCACTCTGTCTTTGTCTCTCTCTGTCTCTATCTCTGTCTCTCTCTTTCTCTCTCTATCTCTCTTTGTCTCTATCTCTGTCTCTCTCTGTTTATCACTCTGTCACTCTGTCTCCCTCTGTGTCTCTCTCTGTCTCGCTCTATCTCTCATTGTGTCTCTCTCTGTCTCTCTCTGTATCTCTCTGTCTCTCTCTGTCTCTCTGTCTCTATCTCTGTCTCTCTGTCTCTCTCTGTGTCTCTCTCTGTCTCTCTCTGTATCTCTCTGTCTCCCTCTGTCTCTCCGTCTCTATCTCTGTCTCTCTCTGTCTCTATCTCTCTGTCTCTTTCTGTCTCTCTCTGTCTCTCTCTCTATCTCTGTCTCTCTCTGTCTCTGCCTCTGTCTCTCTCTGTCTCTCTCTGTCTCTCTCTGTCTCTCTCTCTGTCTCTCTCAGTCTATCAGTCTCTCTCACTCTGTCTCTGTCTCTCTCTGTCTCTATCTCTGTCTCTCTCTTTCTCTCTCTGTCTCTCATTGTCTCTCTCTCCGTCTCTCTGTCTCTATCTCTGTCTCTCTTTGTCTCTCTCTGTCTCTTTCTCTCTCTGTCTCTCTCTTTGTCTCTGTCTCTCTCTGTCTCTATCTCTGTCTCTCTCTGAATCTCTCTGTCTCTCTCTGTGTCTCTCTCTGTCTCTCAGTCTCTCTCACTCTGTCTCTGTCTCTCTCTGTCTCTCTCTTTGTCTCTGTCTCTCCCTTTCTCTATCTCTGTCCCTATTTGTCTCTCATTGTCTCTCTCTCTGTCTCTCTCTGTCTCCTCTGTCTCTATCTCTGTCTCTCTCTGTTTATCTATTTGTCTCTCTCTGTCTCTCTCTGCGTCTCTCTATGTCTCTATCTCTTTCTCTCTGTCTCTCTCTCTGTCTCTCTCTGTCTCTCTCTTTGTCTTTCTCTGTCTTTATCTCTGTCTCTCTCAGTCTCTCTCTGTCTCTCTCTGTCTCTCTCTGTCTTTCTCTTTCTCTCTCTGTCTCTCATTGTCTCTCTCTCCGTCTCTGTCTCTATCTCTGTCTCTCTGTTTATCACCCTGTCGCTCTGTCTCTCTCTGTGTCTCTCTCTATCTCTCACTGTCTCTCTCTGTATCTCTCTGTCTCCCTCTGTCTCTCTGTCTATATCTCTGTCTCTCTCTGTCTCTCTCTGTCTCTCTCTGTCTCTCTCTCTGTCTCTCTCTGTCTATCTCTGTATCTCTCTGTCTCTCTCTGTCTCTCTTTCTATCTCTGTCTCTCTCTGTCTCTGTCTCTGTCTCTCTCTGTATCTATCTGTTTATCACTCTGTCGCTCTGTCTCCCTCTGTGTCTCTCTCTGTCTCTCTCTGTATCTCTCTGTCTCTCTGTCTCTATCTCTGTCTCTCTCTGTCTCTCTCTGTCTCTCTCTGTCTCTCTGTGTCTCTCTGTGTCTCTCTTTCTATCTCTGTCTCTCTCTGTGTCTGTCTCTCTCTGTCTCTCTCTGTCTCTCTCTGTCTCTCTCTCTGTCTCTCTCAGTCTCTCTCACTCTGTCTTTGTCTCTCTCTGTCTCTATCTCTGTCTCTCTCTTTCTCTCTCTGTCTCTCATTGTCTCTCTCTGTCTCTCTCCATCTCTCTCTGTCTCTGTCGGTCTCTATCTCTGTCTCTCTCTGTTGATCACTCTGTATCTCTGTCTTTCCCTGTGTCTCTCTCCTTCTCTCTCTATCTCTCAGTGTGTCTCTCTCTGTCTCTCTCTGTATCTCTCTAGCTCCCTCTGTCTCTCTGTCTCTATCTCTGTCTCTCTCTGTCTCTCTCTCTCTCTCTCTCTGTCTCTGTCTCTCTCTGTATCTCTCTGTCTCTCTCTGTCTCTCTATCTATCTCTGTCTCTCTTTGTCTCTGTCTCTCTCTGTCTCTCTCTGTCTCTCTCTGTCTCTCTCTCTGTCTCTCTCAGTTTCTCTCTGTCTCTCTCTGTGTCTCTCTGTGTCTCTCTCTGACTATCTTTGTCTCTTTTTCTGTCTCTGTCTGTCTCGATCTTTGTCTCTGTTTCTCTCGGTGTCTCTCTGTGTCTCTCTATGTGTCTATCTCTGTCTTTTTCTGTCTCCCTCTCTCTCTCTGTCTCTCTCTCCGTCTCTCTCTGTCTCTATCTCTGTCTCTCTCTGTTTATCACTCTGTCGCTCTGTCTCTCTCTGTATTTCTCTGTCTCCCTCTGTCTCTATCTCTGTCTCTCTCTGTCTCTCTCTGTCTCTCTCTGTCTCTCGCTGTCTCTCTGTCTCTCTCTCTGTCTCTCTCTGTGTCTCTCTGTCTTTATCTCTGTCTCACTCTGTCTCTCTCTGTCTCTCTCTGTCTCTCGCTGTCTCTCTCTGTCTCTCTCTGTGTCTCTCTCTGTCTTTTTCTGTCTCCCTCTCTCTCTCTGTCTCTCTCTCCGTCTCTCTCTGTCTCTATCTCTGTCTCTCTCTGTTTATCACTCTGTCGCTCTGTCTCTCTCTGTATTTCTCTGTCTCCCTCTGTCTCTCTGTCTCTATCTCTGTCTCTCTCTGTCTCTCTCTGTCTCTCTCTGTCTCTCTCTCTGTCTCTCTCTGTCTCTCTATGTCTCTCTTTCTATCTCTGTCTCTCTCTGTCCCTGTCTCTCTCTGTCTCTCTCTGTCTCTCTCTGTCTCTCTCTCTGTCTCTCTCAGTCTCTCTCACTCTGTCTTTGTCTCTCTCTGTCTCTATCTCTGTCTCTCTCTTTCTCTCTCTGTCTCTCATTGTCTCTCTCTGTCTCTCTCCGTCTTTCTCTGTCTCTCTCTGTCTCTATCTCTGTCTCTCTCTGTTGATCACTCTGTCTCTCTGTCTCTCTCTGTGTCTCTCTCCTTCTCTCTCTATCTCTCACTGTGTCTCTCTCTGTATCTCTCTGTCTCCCTTTTCTCTCTGTCTCTATCATTGTCTCTCTCTGTATCTCTCTGTCTCTCTCTGTCTCTCTCTGTCTCTGTCTCTCTCTGTATCTCTCTGTCTCTCTCTGTCTCTCTCTCTATCTTTGTCTCTCTCTGTCTCTGTCTCTCTCTGTCTCTCTCTGTCTCTATCTCTGTCTCTCTCTTTGACTCTCTCTGTCTCTCTGTGTCTCTCTCTGTCTCTCAGTCTCTCTCACTCTGTCTCTGTCTCTCTCTGTCTCTCTCTTTGTCTCTGTCTCTCTCTGTCTCTATCTCTGTCTCTCTTTGTCTCTCATTGTCTCTCTCTGTCTCTATCTCTGTCTCCCTCTGTTTATCTCTTTGTCTCTCTCTGTGTCTCTCTGTGTCTCTCTCTGTCTATCTTTTCTCTGTTAATGTCTCTGTCTGTCTCAATCTTTGTCTCTGTTACTCACGGTGTCTCTCTGTGTCTCTCTATGTATCTCTCTGTATCTCTCTGTCTCTCTCTGTCTCTCTGTCTCTATCTCTGTCTCTCTGTCTCTCTCTGTGTCTCTCTCTGTCTCTCTCTGTATCTCTCTGTCTCCCTCTGTCTCTCCGTCTCTATCTCTGTCTCTCTCTGTCTCTCTCTATCTCTCTGTCTCTTTCTGTCTCTCTCTGTCTCTCTCTCTATCTCTGTCTCTCTCTGTCTCTGCCTCTGTCTCTCTCTGTCTCTCTCTGTCTCTCTCTGTCTCTCTCTCTGTCTCTCTCAGTCTATCAGTCTCTCTCACTCTGTCTCTGTCTCTCTCTGTCTCTATCTCTGTCTCTCTCTTTCTCTCTCTGTCTCTCATTGTCTCTCTCTCCGTCTCTCTGTCTCTATCTCTGTCTCTCTTTGTCTCTCTCTGTCTCTTTCTCTCTCTGTCTCTCTCTTTGTCTCTCTCTCTCTCTGTCTCTATCTCTGTCTCTCTCTGAATCTCTCTGTCTCTCTCTGTGTCTCTCTCTGTCTCTCAGTCTCTCTCACTCTGTCTCTGTCTCTCTCTGTCTCTCTCTTTGTCTCTGTCTCTCCCTTTCTCTATCTCTGTCCCTCTTTGTCTCTCATTGTCTCTCTCTCTGTCTCTCTCTGTCTCCTCTGTCTCTATCTCTGTCTCTCTCTGTTTATCTATTTGTCTCTCTCTGTCTCTCTCTGCGTCTCTCTATGTCTCTATCTCTTTCTCTCTGTCTCTCTCTCTGTCTCTCTCTGTCTCTCTCTTTGTCTTTCTCTGTCTTTATCTCTGTCTCTCTCAGTCTCTCTCTGTCTCTCTCTGTCTCTCTCTGTCTTTCTCTTTCTCTCTCTGTCTCTCATTGTCTCTCTCTCTGTCTCTGTCTCTATCTCTGTCTCTCTGTTTATCACCCTGTCGCTCTGTCTCTCTCTGTGTCTCTCTCTATCTCTCACTGTCTCTCTCTGTATCTCTCTGTCTCCCTCTGTCTCTCTGTCTATATCTCTGTCTCTCTCTGTCTCTCTCTGTCTCTCTCTGTCTCTCTCTCTGTCTCTCTCTGTCTATCTCTGTATCTCTCTGTCTCTCTCTGTCTCTCTTTCTATCTCTGTCTCTCTCTGTCTCTGTCTCTGTCTCTCTCTGTATCTATCTGTTTATCACTCTGTCGCTCTGTCTCCCTCTGTGTCTCTCTCTGTCTCTCTCTGTATCTCTCTGTCTCTCTGTCTCTATCTCTGTCTCTCTCTGTCTCTCTCTGTCTCTCTCTGTCTGTCTGTGTCACTCTGTGTCTCTCTTTCTATCTCTGTCTTTCTCTGTGTCTGTCTCTCTCTGTCTCTCTCTGTCTCTCTCTGTCTCTCTCTCTGTCTCTCTCAGTCTCTCTCACTCTGTCTTTGTCTCTCTCTGTCTCTATCTCTGTCTCTCTCTTTCTCTCTCTGTCTCTCATTGTCTCTCTCTGTCTCTCTCCATCTCTCTCTGTCTCTGTCGGTCTCTATCTCTGTCTCTCTCTGTTGATCACTCTGTATCTCTGTCTTTCCCTGTGTCTCTCTCCTTCTCTCTCTATCTCTCACTGTGTCTCTCTCTGTCTCTCTCTGTATCTCTCTAGCTCCCTCTGTCTCTCTGTCTCTATCTCTGTCTCTCTCTGTCTCTCTCTCTCTCTCTGTCTCTGTCTCTCTCTGTATCTCTCTGTCTCTCTCTGTCTCTCTATCTATCTCTGTCTCTCCTTGTCTCTGTCTCTCTCTGTCTCTCTCTGTCTCTCTCTGTCTCTCTCTCTGTCTCTCTCAGTTTCTCTCTGTCTCTCTCTGTGTCTCTCTGTGTCTCTCTCTGACTATCTTTGTCTCTTTTTCTGTCTCTGTCTGTCTCGATCTTTGTCTCTGTTTCTCTCGGTGTCTCTCTGTGTCTCTCTATGTGTCTATCTCTGTCTTTTTCTGTCTCCCTCTCTCTCTCTGTCTCTCTCTCCGTCTCTCTCTGTCTCTATCTCTGTCTCTCTCTGTTTATCACTCTGTCGCTCTGTCTCTCTCTGTATTTCTCTGTCTCCCTCTGTCTCTATCTCTGTCTCTCTCTGTCTCTCTCTGTCTCTCGCTGTCTCTCTCTGTCTCTCTCTCTGTCTCTCTCTGTGTCTCTCTGTCTTTATCTCTGTCTCTCTCTGTCTCTCTCTGTCTCTCTCTGTCTCTCGCTGTCTCTCTCTGTCTCTCTCTGTGTCTCTCTCTGTCTTTTTCTGTCTCCCTCTCTCTCTCTGTCTCTCTCTCCGTCTCTCTCTGTCTCTATCTCTGTCTCTCTCTGTTTATCACTCTGTCGCTCTGTCTCTCTCTGTATTTCTCTGTCTCCCTCTGTCTCTCTGTCTCTATCTCTGTCTCTCTCTGTCTCTCTCTGTCTCTCTCTGTCTCTCTCTCTGTCTCTCTCTGTCTCTCTATGTCTCTCTTTCTATCTCTGTCTCTCTCTGTCCCTGTCTCTCTCTGTCTCTCTCTGTCTCTCTCTGTCTCTCTCTCTGTCTCTCTCAGTCTCTCTCACTCTGTCTTTGTCTCTCTCTGTCTCTATCTCTGTCTCTCTCTTTCTCTCTCTGTCTCTCATTGTCTCTCTCTGTCTCTCTCCGTCTTTCTCTGTCTCTCTCTGTCTCTATCTCTGTCTCTCTCTGTTGATCACTCTGTCTCTCTGTCTCTCTCTGTGTCTCTCTCCTTCTCTCTCTATCTCTCACTGTGTCTCTCTCTGTATCTCTCTGTCTCCCTTTTCTCTCTGTCTCTATCATTGTCTCTCTCTGTATCTCTCTGTCTCTCTCTGTCTCTCTCTGTCTCTGTCTCTCTCTGTATCTCTCTGTCTCTCTCTGTCTCTCTCTCTATCTTTGTCTCTCTCTGTCTCTGTCTCTCTCTGTCTCTCTCTGTCTCTCTCTGTCACTCTCTCTGTCTCTCTCAGTCTCTCAGTCTCTCTTACTCTGTCTCTGTCTCTCTCTGTCTCTCTCCTTGTCTCTGTCTCTATCTCTGTCTCTCTCTGTCTCTCTCTATCTCTGTCTCTGTCTCTCTCTGTCTCTGTCTCTCTCTGTCTCTATCTCTGTCTCTCTCTTTGACTCTCTCTGTCTCTCTGTGTCTCTCTCTGTCTCTCAGTCTCTCTCACTCTGTCTCTGTCTCTCTCTGTCTCTCTCTTTGTCTCTGTCTCTCTCTGTCTCTATCTCTGTCTCTCTTTGTCTCTCATTGTCTCTCTCTGTCTCTATCTCTGTCTCCCTCTGTTTATCTCTTTGTCTCTCTCTGTCTCTCTCTGTGTCTCTCTCTGTCTATCTTTTCTCTGTTAATGTCTCTGTCTGTCTCAATCTTTGTCTCTGTTACTCACGGTGTCTCTCTGTGTCTCTCTATGTGTCTCTCTGTGTCTCTGTCTCTCTATCTCTGTCTCTCTCTGTTTATCACTCTGTCGCTCTGTCTCTCTCTGTATCTCTCTGTCTCCCTCTGTCTCTCTGTCTCTATCTCTGTCTCTCACTGTCTCTCTCTGTCTCTCTCTGTTTCTCTCTGTCTCTCTCTCTGTCTCTCTCTGTCTCTCTATGTCTCTCTTTCTATCTCTGTCTCTCTCTGTCTATGTCTCTAACTGTCTCTCTCTGTCTCTCTCTGTCTCTCTCTGTCTCTCTCTGTCTCTCTCTGTCTCTCTCAGTCTCTCTCACTCTGTCTTTGTCTCTCTCTGTCTCTATCTCTGTCTCTCTCTTTCTCTCTCTGTCTCTCATTGTCTCTCTCTGTCTCTCTCCGTCTTTCTCTGTCTCTCTCTGTCTCTATCTCTGTCTCTCTCTGTTGATCACTCTGTCTCTCTGTCTCTCTCTGTGTCTCTCTCCTTCTCTCTCTATCTCTCACTGTGTCTCTCTCTGTCTCTCTCTGTATCTCTCTGTCTCCCTTTTCTCTCTGTCTCTATCATTGTCTCTCTCTGTATCTCTCTGTCTCTCTCTGTCTCTCTCTCTGTCTCTGTCTCTCTCTGTATCTCTCTGTTTCTCTCTGTCTCTTTCTCTATCTCTGTCTCTCTCTGTCTCTGTCTCTCTCTGTCTCTCTCTGTCTCTCTCTGTCTCTCTCTCTGTCTCTCTCAGTCTCTCAGTCTCTCTCATTCTGTCTCTGTCTCTCTCTGTCTCTCTCTTTGTCTCTGTCTCTCTCTGTCTCTATCTCTGTCTCTCTCTTTCTCTCTCTGTCTCTCATTGTCTCTCTCTGTCTCTCTCCGTCTTTCTCTGTCTCTCTCTGTCCTTATCTCTGTCTCTCTCTGTTGATCACTCTGTCTCTCTGTCTCTCTTTGTGTCTCTCTCCTTCTCTCTCTATCTCTCACTGTGTCTCTCTCTGTATATCTCTGTCTTCCTTTGTCTCTCTGTCTCTATCATTGTCTCTCTCTGGATCTCTCTGTCTCTCTTTGTCTCTCTCTCTGTCTCTGTCTCTCTCTGTATCTCTCTGTCTCTCTCTGTCTCTCTCTCTATCTCTGTCTCTCTCTGTCTCTGTCTCTCTCTGTCTCTCTCTGTCTCTCTCTCTGTCTCTCTCAGTCTCTCAGTCTCTCTCACTCTGTCTCTGTCTCTCTCTTTGTCTCTGTCTCTCTCTGTCTCTCTCTCTGTCTCTCTCAGTCTCTCTCACTCTGTCTCTATCTCTCTTTGTCTCTCTCTTTGTCTCTGTCTTTCTCTGTCTCCCTCTGCCTCTCTCTGTCTCTATCTCTGTCTCAATCTGTGTCTCTCTCTGTCTTTCTCTGTATCTCTCTGTCTCTCTGTCTCTATCTCTGTCTTTCTCTGTCTCTCTCTGTCTCTCTCTGTCTCTCTCTGTGTCTCTCTCTGTCTCTCTTTCTATCTCTGTCTCTCTCTGTCTCTGTCTCTGTCTCTCTCTGTCTATCTCTGTCTCTCTCTGTCTCTCTCAGTCTCTCTCACTCTTCCTTTGTCTCTATCTGTCTCTATCTCTGTCTCACTCTTTCTCTCTCTGTCTCTTATTGTCTCTCTCTGTCTCCCTCTGTCTCTCTGTCTCTATCTCTGTCTCTCTCTGTCTCTCTCTGTCTCTCTCTCTGTCTCTCTCTGTCTCTCTCTATATCTCTCTGCCTCTCTCTGTCTCTCTCTCTATCTCTGTCTCTCTCACTCTGTCTTTGTCTCTCTCTGTCTCTATCTCTGTCTCTCTCTTTCTCTCTCTGTCTATCATTGTCTCTCTCTGTCTCTCTCCGTCTCTCTGTCTCTATCTCTGTCTCTCTCTGTTTATCACTCTGTCGCTCTGTCTCCCTCTGTGTCTCTCTCTGTCTCTCTCTATCTCTCACTGTGTATCTCTCTGTCTCTCTCTGTCTGTCTTTCTATCTCTGTCTCTCTCTGTCTTTCTCTGTCTCTCTCTGCCTCTCTCTGTAATCTCTCTGTCTCTCAGTCTCTCTCACTCTGTCTTTGTCTCTCTCTGTCTCTATCTCTGTCTCTCTCTTTCTCTCTCTGTCTCTCATTGTCTCTCTCTGTCTCTCTCCATCTCCCTCTGTCTCTCTGTCTCTATCTCTGTCTCTCTCTGTGTCTCTCTCTGTCTTTCTCTGTATCTCTCTGTCTCTCTGTCTCTATCTCTGTCTTTCTCTGTCTCTCTCTGTCTCTCTCTGTCTCTCTCTGTGTCTCTCTCTGTCTCTCTCTGTCTCTCTTTCTATCTCTGTCTCTCTCTGTCTCTGTCTCTGTCTCTCTCTGTCTATCTCTGTCTCTCTCTGTCTCTCTCAGTCTCTCTCACTCTTCCTTTGTCTCTATCTGTCTCTATCTCTGTCTCACTCTTTCTCTCTCTGTCTCTTATTGTCTCTCTCTGTCTCCCTCTGTCTCTCTGTCTCTATCTCTGTCTCTCTCTGTCTCTCTCTGTCTCTCTCTCTGTCTCTCTCTGTCTCTCTCTATATCTCTCTGCCTCTCTCTGTCTCTCTCTCTATCTCTGTCTCTCTCACTCTGTCTTTGTCTCTCTCTGTCTCTATCTCTGTCTCTCTCTTTCTCTCTCTGTCTATCATTGTCTCTCTCTGTCTCTCTCCGTCTCTCTGTCTCTATCTCTGTCTCTCTCTGTTTATCACTCTGTCGCTCTGTCTCCCTCTGTGTCTCTCTCTGTCTCTCTCTATCTCTCACTGTGTATCTCTCTGTCTCTCTCTGTCTGTCTTTCTATCTCTGTCTCTCTCTGTCTTTCTCTGTCTCTCTCTGCCTCTCTCTGTAATCTCTCTGTCTCTCAGTCTCTCTCACTCTGTCTTTGTCTCTCTCTGTCTCTATCTCTGTCTCTCTCTTTCTCTCTCTGTCTCTCATTGTCTCTCTCTGTCTCTCTCCGTCTCCCTCTGTCTCTCTGTCTCTATCTCTGTCTCTCTCTGTCTCTCTCTCTCTCTCTCTGTCTCTCTCTGTCTGTCTTTCTCTCTCTGTCTCTCTATGTCTCTCTCTGTCTCTCTCTGTATCTCTCTCTTCCTCTGTCTCTCTCTGTTTCTGTCTCTCTCTGTCTCTCTCTGTCACTCTCTGTCACTCTCAGTCTCTCTCACTCTGTCTT
>NW_028227325.1:192500-250000 GCF_978045245.1 Mus caroli | reverse complement strand
TCTCTCTCTGTCTCTCTCTATCTCTCACTGGGTCTCTCTCTGTCTCTCTCTGTGTCTCTCTCTGTCTCTCTCTGCCTCTCTCTATGTCTCTCTCTGTCTCTATCTCTGTCACTCTCTGTCTCTATCTGTCTCTCTCTGTCTCTCTCTCTATCTCTCTCTCTGTCTCTCTCTCTCTCTATCTCTGTCTCTCTCTGTCTCTCTCTGTCTCTCTCTTTGTCTCTGTCTCTCTCTGTCTTTTTTGTCTCTCTCTGTCTCCCTCTCTCTCTGTCTCTCTCTGTCTCCCTCTGTCTCTCTCTGTCTCTCTCTGTGTCTCTCTCTGTCTCTCTCTCTGTCTTTCTCTGTCTCAATCTGTCTCTCTCTGTCTCTATCTCTGTCTCTCTCTGTTTATCACTTTGTCGCTCTGTCTCTCTCTGTGTCTCTCTCGGTCTCTCTCTATCTTTCACTGTGTCTCTCTCTGTCTCTCTCTGTCTCTCTCTGTCTCTCTCTGTCTATCTGTCTCTATCTCTGTCTCTCTCTGTCTCTTTCTCTCTCTGTCTCTCTTTCTATCTCTTCCTCTGTCTGTCTCTGTCTCTTTCTCTCTCTGTCTCTCTCTTTCTCTCTCTCTGTCTCTCTCAGTCTCTCTCACTCTGTCTTTGTCTCTCTCTGACTCTATAATTGTCTCTCTCTTTCTCTCTGTCTCTCATTGTCTCTCTCTGTCTCTCTCCGTCTCTCTCTGTCTCTATCTCTGTCTCTCTCTGTTTATCACTCTCTTATTCTGTCTCTCTCTGTGTCTCTCTCTGTTTCTCTCTATCTCTCACTGTGTCTCTCTCTGTCTCTCTCTGTCTCTCTCTGTCTCTCTTTCTCAATCTCTGTCTCTCTCTGTCTCTATCTCTGTCTCTCTCTGTCTCTATCTCTGTCTCTCTTTGTCTCTCATTGTCTCTCTCTGTCTCTCTCTGTCTCTATCTCTGTCTCTCTCTGTTTCTCTCTTTGTCTCTGTTTCTCTCTGTCCGTCTCTCTGTCTCTCTCAATCACTCTCACTCTGTCTCTGTCTCTCTCTTTGTCTCTGTCTCTCTCTGTGTCTCTCTTGTGTATCCCTGTGTCTCTGTCTCTCTATCTCTGTTTCTTTCTGTCTCTCTGTCTCTCTCTGTCTCTCTCTGTCTCCCTCTGTGTCTCTCTCTGTCTCTCTCTGTCTCTCTCTCTGTCTCTCTCTTGGTCTCTATCTTTGTCCCTCTCTGTCTACCTCTCTCTCTATCTCTCTCTGTGTTTCTCTCTGTGTCTATCACTCTCTCTGTCTCTCTTTCTGTCTCTCTCTGTTTCTATCTCTGTCTCTCTCTGTCTCTCTCTTAGTCTCTGTCTCTCTCTGTCTGTCTCTCTGTCTCTCTCAGCCTCTCTCACTCTGTCTCTGTCTCTCTTTTTGTCTCTGTCACTCTCTGTCTCTCTCTATGTGTATCTCTGTGTCTCTGCCTCTCTCTCTCTGTCTCTCTATCTGTCTCTCTCTATGTCTTTGTTTGTCTCTCTCTGTGTCTCTCTCTGTCTCTCTATGTCTCTCTCTCTGTATGTCTCTGTCTCTCTCTGCCTCCTCTCTGTCTGTCTCAGTCTCTTTCACTCTGTCTCTGTCTCTCTCTGTCTCTCTCCCTTTCTCTGTCTCTCTCTGTGTCTCTCTGTGTATCTCTATGAGTCTCTTTGTGTCTCGGTATCTCTATCTCTGTCTCTCTCTGTCTCTGTCTATCTCTCTGTGTCTCTCTCTGTCTCTCTCTGTGTCTCTCTCTGTCTCTCTCTATCTCTCCTTGTCTCTCTCTGTCTCTCTCGGTCTCTCTCTGTCTCTATCTCTTTCGTGTGTCTCTCTCTCTGTCTCTCTCTGTCTCTCTCTGTCTCTCTTTGTCTCTCTCTGTCTCCCTCACTCTCTGTCTGTCTCTGTCTCTCTCAGTGTCTATCTCTGTCTCTCTCAGTCTCTCTCTGTCTCTCACTGTCTCTCTGTGTGTCTCTCTCTGTCTCTCTCTCTGTCTCTCTCTATCTCTATCTCTGTTTCTCTCTGTCTCTCTTTGTCTCTTTCTGTCTCACTCTGTGTCTCTCTGTGTCTCTCTCTCTCTCAATCTGTCTCTCTCTGTCTCTATCTCTGTCTCTCTCTGTCTCTCTCTGTCTCTCTCTGTCTCTCTCTGTGTCTCTCTCTGTCTCTCTCAGTCTCTATATCTGTCTCTCTCAGTCTCTCTCTGTCTCTCTCTCTGTCTCTCTCTGTCTCTCTTTGTCTCTCTCTGTCTCCCTCTCTCTCTGTCTCTCTCTGTCTCTTCAGGTCTCTATCTCTGTCTCTCTCTGTCTCTCTCTTTGTCTCTGTCTCTCTCTGTGTCTCTCTTGTGTATCTCTGGATCTCTGTCTCTCATTTTCTGTTTCTCTCTGTCTCTCTCTGTCTCTCTCTGTCTCTCTCTGTCTCACTCTGTGTCTCTCACTGTCTCTCATTGTCTCTCTCTGTGTCTCTCTGTCTCTCAGTCTCTCTCACTTTGTCTCTGTCTCTCTGTCTCTCTCTGTCTCTCTCTGTCTCTGTCTGTCTCTTTCTCTGTCTCTCTCTTGATTTCTCTCTGTTTCTCTCTTTGTTCCTCTCTGTCTACCTCTCTCTCTATCTTTCTCTGTGTCTCTCTCTGTGTCTATCACTCTCTCTGTCTCTCTGTCTCTCTCTGTTTCTATCTCTCTCTCTCTGTCTCTCTCTTAGTCTCTGTCTCTCTCTGTCCGTCTCTCTGTCTCTCTCAGTCTCTTTCACTCTGTCTCTGTCTCTCTCTTTGTCTCTGTCTCTCTCCATGTCTCTCTATGTGTATCTCTGTGTCTCTGTCTCTCTATCTCTGTCTCTCTCTGTCTCTCTCTGTTATTTGTTTGTCTCTCTCTGTGTCTCTCTCTGTCTCCTTATGTCTCTCTCTCTGTAATTCTCTGTCTCTCTCTGTCTCTCTCTCTGTCTGTCTCAGTCTCTTTCACTCTGTCTGTGTCTCTCTCTGTTTCTCTCCTAGTCTCTGTCTCCCTCTATCTCTCACTGTGTCTCTCTCTGTCTCTCTCTGTATCTCTCTGTCCCTCTGTCTCTCTGTCTCTATCTCCGTCTCTCTCTGTCTCTCTCTGTCTCTCTCGGTCTCTCTGTGTCTCTCTTTGTATCTCTGTCTCTCTTTGTCTCTGTCTCTTTTTCTCTCTGTCTCTCTCTGTCTCTCTGTCTCTCTCTCTGTCTCTCTGTGTCTCTCTTTCTATCTCTGTCTCTCTCTGTCTCTGTCTCTCGCTGTCTATCTCTGTCTATCTCTCTGTCTCTCTCTCTGTCATCTCAGTCTATCACTGTCTTTATCTCTCTGTCTCTATCTCTGTCTCTCTCTGTTTATCACTCTGTCGCTCTGTCTCTCTCTGTGTCTCTCTCTGTCTCGCTATCTCTCACTGTGTCTCTCTCTGTATCTCTCTGTCTCTCTGTCTCTATCTCTGTCTCTCCCTGTCTCTCTCTGTCTCTCTCTGTCTCTCTCTGTCTCTCTCTCTGTCTCTATCTCTGTCTCTCTCTGTCTCTCTCTGTCTCTCTGTCTCTCTCTGTCTCTCTCTCTGTCTTTATCTCTGTCTCTCAGTCTCTCTCTGTCTCTCTCTGTCTCTCTCTGTGTCTCTCTCTGTCTTTCTCTGTCTTTCTCTGTCTCCCTCTGTCTTTCTCTAGCTCTCTCACTCTCTCCTTCTGTCTCTCTCTGTGTCTCTCTGTGTCTCTCTCTGTCTCTCTCTATCTCTCACTGGGTCTCTGTCTGTCTCTCTCTGTGTCTCTCTGTGTCTCTCTCTGTCTCTCTCTATGTCTCTCTCTTTCTCTTCTCTGTCACTCTCTGTCTATCTCTGTCTCTCTCTGTCTCTCTCTGTCTCTCTCTGTCTCTGTCTATCTCGGTCTCTCTCTCTGTCTCTCTCTGTCTCTATCTCTGTGTCTCTCTGTGTCTCTCTGTGTCTCTCTGTCTCTCTCTGTGTCTCTCTCTGTCTCTCTCAGTCTCTCTCTCTGTCTCTGTCTCTCTCTCTCTCTTTGTCTCTGTCTCTCTCTGTCTTCTTTGTCTCTCTCTGTCTCCCTCTCTCTCTCTCTCTCTGTCTCACTCTGTCTCTCTCTGTCTCTCTCTGTGTCTCTCTCTGGCTCTCTCTGTCTTTCTCTGTCTCCCTCTGTCTTTCTCTGTCTCTATCTCTGTCTATCTCTGTTTATCACTCTGTCTCTCTGTCTCTATATGTGTCTCTCTTTGTCTGTCTCTATCTCTCACTGTGTCTATCTCTGTCTCTCTCTGTCTCTCTCTGTCTCTCTCTGTCTCTCTGTCTCTATCTCTGTCTCTCTCTGTCTCTCTCGGTCTCTGTCTCTCTTTCTATCTCTGTTTCTTTCTGTCTCTGTCTATGTCTCTCTCTGTCTCTATCTCTGTCTCTCTCTTTCTCTCTATGTCTCTCTATGTCTCTCTCTGTCTCTCTCCGTCTATCTCTGTCTCTATCTCTGTGTCTCTCTGTTCATCACTCTGTCGCTCTGTCTCTCTCTGTGTCTCTCTCTGTCTCTCTCTATCTCTCACTTTGTCTCTCTCTGTCTCTCTCTGTCTCTCTCTGTCTCTCTGTCTCTATCTCTGTCTCTCTCTGTCTCTCTCTGTCTCTCTCTCTGTCTCTCTCTGTATCTCTCAGTCTCTGTTTCTCTCTATATCTCTGTCTCTCTCTGTCTCTATCTCTGTCTCTCTCTGTCTCTCTCTGTCTCTCTCTCTGTCTCTCTCAGTCTCTCTCACTCTGTCTCTGTCTCTCTCTATCTCTCTCTTTGTCTCTGTCTCTCTCTGTCTCTATCTCTGTCTCACTCTGTCTCTCTGTCTCTAATTGACTCTCTCTGTTTCTCTCCGTCTCTCTCTGTCTCTATCTATGTCTCTCTCTGTTTATCTCTTTGTCTCTCTCTGTCTCTTTCTGTGTCTCTCTATGTCTCTATCTCTTTCTCTCTGTCTCTCTCTCTGTCTCTCTCTGTCTCTCTCTTTGTCTTTCTCTGTCTCTATCTCTGTCTCTCTCTGTCTCTCTCTGTCTATCGCTGTCTTTCTCTGTCTCTCGCTGTCTCTCTCTGTCTCTCTCTGTCTCTCGCTGTCTCTCGCTGTCTCTCTCTGTTTCTCTCTGTGTCTCTCTGTGTCTATCTCTCTGTCTCTCTCTGTGTCTCTCTGTCTCTATCTGTCTCCCTCTGTCTCTTTCTGTTCTATCTCTGTCTCTCTCTGTTTATCACTCTGTCGCTCTGTCTCTCTATGTGTCTCTCTCTGTCTCTATCTCTCACTGTGTCTCTCTCTGTCTCTCTCTGTATCTCTCTGTCTCTCTCTGTCTCTCTGTCTCTATCTCTGTCTCTCTCTGTCTCTCTGTGTCTCTCTCTCTGTCTCTCTCTGCTCTCTTTCTATCTCTGTCTCCTTCTGTCTCTGTCTCTGTCTCTCTCTTTCTCTCTCTGTCCCTCTCTGTCTCTCTCTCTGTCTTTCTCAGTCTCTCTCACTCTGTCTTTGTCTCTCTCTGTCTCTAACTCTGTCTCTCTCTTTCTCTCTCTGTCTCTCATTGTCTCTCTCTGTCTCTTTCTGTCTCTCTCTGTCTCTATCTCTGTCTCTCTCTGTTCAATCTGTCGCTCTGTCTATCTCTGTGTCTCTCTCTGTCTCTCTCTATCTCTCACTGTGTCTCTCTCTGTCTTTCTCTGTCTCTCTGTCTCTATCTCTGTCTCTCTCTGTCTCTCTCTGTCTCTCTCTCTGTCTCTCTCTGTATCTCTCTTTCTCTGTCTCTCTCTCTGTCTCTCTCTCTCTGTCTCTCTCTTCCTCTCTCTCTGTCTCTCTGTGTCTCTCTCTGTGTCTCTCTCTGTCTCTATCTCTCACTGTGTCTCTCTCTGTCTCTCTCTGTCTCTCTCTGTCTCTCTGTCTCTATCTCTGTCTCTCTCTGTCTCTCTCTGTCTCTCTCTCTGTCTCTCTCTGTATCTCTCTGTCTCTCTCTGTCTCTCTCTATCCTTCTCTCTCTGTGTCTGTTTCTGTCTCTCTGTGTCTCTCTCTGTCTCTCTCTGTCACTCTCTCTGTCTCTCTCAGTCTCTCAGTCTCTCTCACTCTGTCTCTGTCTCTCTCTGTCTCTCTCTTTTTCTCAGTCTCTCTCTGTATCTCTCTGTCTCTCATTGACTCTCTCTGTCTCTCTCCGTCTCTCTCTGTCTCTAACTATGTCTCTCTCTGTTTATCTCTTTGTCTCTCTCTGTCTCTCTGTCTCTCTCTCTGTTTCTCTCTAACTCTCTTTGTCTCTCTTTGTCTCCCTCTTTCTCTGTCTCTGTCTCTCTCAGTCTCTGTCTCTGTCTCTCCTAGTCTCTCTCTGTCTCTCTCTGTCTCTCTCTGTGTCTCTCTCTCTGTCTTCTCTGTCTCTCTCTCTGTCTCTCTCAGTCTCTATATCTTTCTCTCTCAGTCTCTCTCTGTCTCTCTCTGTGTCTCTCTCTGTCTCTCTCTTTCTCTATATCTGTCTCTCTCTGTCTCTCTCTCTGACTCTGTCTCTCTTTGTCTCGCTCTGTCTCCCTCTCCTCTGTCTCTCTCTGTCTTTCTCAGTCTCTATCTCTGTCTCTCTCTGTCTCTCTCTCTCTCTTTGTCTTTCTCTGTCTACCTCTCTCTTTCTCTCTCTGTGTCTATCTCTGTGTCTCTCTATCTCTCTCTATGTCTCACTCTCTGTCTCTCTCTGTCTCTATCTCTGTCTCTCTCTTAGTCTCTGACTCTCTCTGTCCGTCTCTTTGTCTCTCTTAGTCTCTCTCCTCTGTCTCTGTCTCTCTCTTTGTCTCTGTCTCTCTCTGTGTCTCTCCTGTGTATCTCTGTGTCTCTGTCTCTCTATCTCTGTCTCTCTCTCTCTGTCTGTCTCTCTCTCTGTCTCTCTCTCTGACTCTCTCTGTCTCTTTGTCTCGCTCCTCTCCCTCTCTCTCTGTCTCTCTCAGTCTCTATCTCTGTCTCTCTCACTCTCTCTCTGTCTCTATCAGTCTCTCTCTGTCTCTCTCTATGTCTCTCTCTGTCTTCTCTGTCTCTCTCTCTGTCTCTCTCTATCTCGATATCTGTCTCTCTCTGTCTTCTTTGTCTCTCTCTGTCTCCCTCTCTCTCTGTCTCCTTCTCTCTCTCTGTCTTTATCTCTGTCTCTCGGTCTCTCTCTGTCTTTCTCTGTCTCTCTCTGTGTCTCTCTCTGTCTTTCTCTGTCTTTCTCTGTCTCCCTCTGTCTTTCTCTGGCTCTCTCACTCTCTCCTTCTGTCTCTCTCTGTGTCTCTCTCTGTGTCTCTCTGTCTTTCTCTGTCTCTCTCTATGTATCTCTCTTTCTCTATCTCTGTCACTCTCTGTCTATCTCTGTCTCTCTCTGTCTCTCTCTGTCTCTCTCTGTCTCTCTGTCTATCTCGGTCTCTCTCTGTCTCTCTCTGTCTCTATCTCTGTGTCTCTCTGTGTCTCTCTGTGTCTCTCTGTCTCTCTCTGTCTCTCTCTGTGTCTCTCTCTGTCTCTCTCAGACTCTCTCTCTGTCTCTGTCTCTCTCTCTCTCTTTGTCTCTGTCTCTCTCTGTCTTCTTTGTCTCTCTCTGTCTCCCTCTCTCTCTCTCTCTCTCTGTCTCTGTGTCTCTCTCTGTCTCTCTCTGTCTTTCTCTGTCTCTCTCTGTCTCTTTCTGTCTCTATCTCTGTCTCTCTCTGTTTATCACTCTGTCGCTCTGTCTCTCTCTGTGTCTCTCTCTGTCTCTATCTCTCACTGTGTCTCTCTCTGTCTCTATCTCTATCTCTCTTTCTCTCTCTGTCTCTCTGTCTCTATCTCTGTCTCTCTCTGTCTCTCTCTGTCTCTCTCTCTGTCTCTCTCTGTCTCTCTCTGTCTCTCTTTCTATCTCTGTCTCTTTCTGTCTCCGTCTCTGTCTCTCTCTGTCTCTCTCTGTCCCTCTCTGTCTCTCTCTCTGTCTTTCTCAGTCTCTCTCACTCTGTCTTTGTCTCTCTCTGTCTCTATCTCTGTCTCTCTCTTTCTCTCTCTGTCTCTCATTGTCTCTCTCTGTCTCTCTCCGTCTCTCTCTGTCTCTATCTTTGTCTCTCTCTGTTATCACTCTGTTGCTCTGTCTATCTCTGTGTCTCTCTCTGTCTCTCTCTATCTCTCAATGTGTCTCTCTCTGTCTCTCTCTGTCTCTCTCTGTCTCTCTCTGTCTCTCTCTGTCTCTTTCTGTCTCTCTCTGTCTCTCTCTGTATCTCTCTGTCTCTCTCTGTCTCTATCTCTGTCTCTCTCTGTCTCTCTCTGTCTCTCTCTGTCTCTCTCTCTGTCTCTCTCTGTATCTCTCTGTCTCTCTCTGTCTCTCTCTCTATCTGTCTCTCTCTGTCTCTGTCTCTGTCTCTCTGTGTCTCTCTCTGTCACTCTCTCTGTCTCTCTCAGTCTCTCAGTCTCTCTCACTCTGTCTCTGTCTCTCTCTTTTTCTCAGTCTCTCTCTGTCTCTCTCTGTCTCTCATTGACTCTCTCTGTCTCTCTCCGTCTCTCTCTGTCTCTATCTATGTCTCTCTCTGTTTATCTCTTTGTCTCTCTCTGTCTCTCTCTCTGTCACTCTATGTCTCTATCTCTTTCTCTCTGTCCCTCTCTCTGTCTCTCTCTGTCTCTCTCACTCTGTCTCTGTCTCTCTCTGTCTCTCTCTGTGTCTCTGTCTCTCTCTGTCTCTGTCTCTCTGTGTCTCTCTCTGTCTCTCTCTGTCACTCTCTCTGTCTCTCTCAGTCTCTCAGTCTCTCTCACTCTGTCTCTGTCTCTCTCTGTCTCTCTCTTTCTCAGTCTCTCTCTGTCTCTCTCTTTCTCTCATTGACTCTCTCTGTCTCTCTCCGTCTCTCTCTGTCTCTATCTATGTATCTCTCTGTCTCTCTCTCTGTCTCTCTATGTCTCTATCTCTTTCTGTCTGTCTCTCTCTCAGTCTCTATCTCTGTCTCTCTCAGTCTCTCTCTGTTCATATCTCTGTCTCTCTTTGTCTCTTATAGTCTCTCTCTGTCTCTCTCTGTCTCTATCTCTGTCTCTGTCTCTCTCTGTCTCTGCCACTGTCTCTCTCTGTCTCTCTCTGTCTCCCTCTCTATCTGTCTCTCTCTGTCTCTCTCTGTCTTAATCTCTGTCTCTCTCAGTCTCTCTCTGTCTCTCTCTGTCTCTCTCTGTGTCTCTCTCTGTCTCTCTCTGTCTTTATCTCTGTCTCTCTCTGTCTCTCTCTCTGTCTCTCTCTGTCTCTCTGTGTATCTCTCTGTCTCTCTCTGTCTTTTTCTCTATCTCTGTCTCTCTCTGTCTCTGTCTCTGTCTCTCTCTGTCTCTCTCTGTCTCTCTCAGTCTCTATCTCTGTCTCTCTCAGTCTCTCTCTGTCTCTCTCTATGTCTCTCTCTGTCTCTCTCTGTCTCTCTCTCTGTTTCTCTCTAACTCTCTTTGTCTCTCTTTGTCTCCCTCTTTCTCTGTCTCTGTCTCTCTCAGTCTCTATCTCTGTCTCTCCTAGTCTCTCTCTTTCTCTCTCTGTCTCTCTCTGTGTCTCTCTCTGTCTTCTCTGTCTCTCTCTCTGTCTCTCTCAGTCTCTATATCTTTCACTCTCAGTCTCTCTCTGTCTCTCTCTCTGTCTCTCTCTGTCTCTCTCTGTCCCTCTCTGTCTCTCTCTCTGTCTTTCTCAGTCTCTCTCACTCTGTCTTTGTCTCTCTCTGTCTCTATCTCTGTCTCTCTCTTTCTCTCTCTGTCTCTCATTGTCTCTCTCTGTCTCTCTCCGTCTCTCTCTGTCTCTATCTCTGTCTCTCTCTGTTATCACTCTGTTGCTCTGTCTATCTCTGTGTCTCTCTCTGTCTCTCTCTATCTCTCACTGTGTCTCTCTCTGTCTCTCTCTGTCTCTCTCTGTCTCTATCTCTGTCTCTCTCTGTCTCTCTCTGTCTCTCTCTGTCTCTCTCTGTCTCTCTCTGTCTCTCTCTGTATCTCTCTGTCTCTCTCTGTCTCTCTCTCTATCTGTCTCTCTCTGTCTCTGTCTCTGTCTCTGTCTCTCTGTGTCTCTCTCTGTCACTCTCTCTGTCTCTCTCAGTCTCTCAGTCTCTCTCACTCTGTCTCTCTCTTTTTCTCAGTCTCTCTCTGTCTCTCTCTGTCACTCATTGACTCTCTGTCTCTCTCCGTCTCTCTCTGTCTCTATCTATGTCTCTCTCTGTTTATCTCTTTGTCTCTCTCTTTCTCTTTCTCTGTCACTCTATGTCTCTATCTCTTTCTCTCTGTCCCTCTCTCTGTCTCTCTCTGTCTCTCTCTGTGTCTCTGTCTCTCTCTGTCTCTCTCTGTGTCTCTGTCTCTCTCTGTCTCTGTCTCTCTGTGTCTCTCTCTGTCTCTCTCTGTCACTCACTCTGTCTCTCTCAGTCTCTCAGTCTCTCTTACTCTGTCTCTGTCTCTCTCTGTCTCTCTCTTTCTCAGTCTCTCTCTGTCTCTCTCTTTCTCTCATTGACTCTCTCTGTCTCTCTCCGTCTCTCTCTGTCTCTATCTATGTATCTCTCTGTCTCTCTCTCTGTCTCTCTATGTCTCTATCTCTTTCTCTCTGTCTCTCTCTCTCAGTCTCTATCTCTGTCTCTCTCAGTCTCTCTCTGTTTCTATCTCTGTCTCTCTTTGTCTCTTATAGTCTCTGTCACTCTCTGTCTCTCTCTGTCTCTATCTCTGTCTCTCTCTGTTTATTTCTTTGTCGCTCTCTGTCTCTCTCTGCATCTCTCTATGTCTCTATCTCTTTCTCTCTGTCTCTCTCAGTCTCTGTCTCTCTCTGTGTCTCTCTGTGTCTTTCTCTGTCTATCTTTGTCTCTTTTTCTGTCTCTCTTTGTATAGATCTTTGTCTCTGTTTCTCTCGGTGTCTCTCAGTGTCTCTCTATGTGTCTCTCTGTGTCTCTGTCTCTCTATTTCTGTCTCTCACTGTCTCTCTGTCTCTCTCTCTGTGCCTCTCTGTCTCTCTGTGTGTCTCTCTCTGTGTCTCTCTGTCTCTATCTCTGTCTCTCTGTCTCTCGCTGTCTCTCTCTGTGTCTCTCTCTGTCTCTCTCTGTCGTTCTCTGTCTCCCTCTCTCTCTGTCTGTCTCTGTCTCTCTTTGTCTCTCTCTGTCTCCCTCCCTCTCTGTCTGTCTCTGTCTCTCTCAGTCTTTATCTCTGTCTCTCTCAGTCTCTCTCTGTCTCTCTCTGTCTCTCTGTGTGTCTCTCTCTGTCTCTCTCTCTGTCTCTCTCTGTCTCTATCTCTGTCTCTCTCTTTCTCTCTCTGTCTCTCTCTGTGTCTCTCTCTGTCTCTCTCTGTCTCTATCTGTCTCTATCTCTGTCTCTCTCTGCCTCTCGCTGTCTCCCTCTCTCTCTGTCTCTCTTTGTCTCTCTCAGTCTCTATCTCTGTCTCTCTCAGACTCTCTCTATCTCTCTCTGTGTCTTTCTCTGTCTTCTCTGTCTCTCTCTCTGTCTCTCTCAGTCACTATCTCTGTCTCTCTCAGTGTCACTCTGTCTCTCTCTGTGTCTCTCTCTGTCTCTCTCTTTCTTTCTCTGTCTCTATCTCTGTCTCTCTCTGTCTTTCTCTGTCTCTCTCTCTGATTCTCTCTTTCTCTCTTTGTCTCGCTCTGTCTCCCTCTCTCTCTGTCTCTCTCTGTCTCTCTCTTAGTCTCTGTCTCTCTCTGTCTGTCTCTCTGTCTCTCTCAGTCTCTCTCACTCTGTCTCTGTCTCTCTCTTTGTCTCTGTCTCTCTCTGTGTCTCTCTTGTGTATCTCTGTGTCTCTGTCTCTCTATATCTGTCTCTCTCTCTGTCTCTCTATCTCTAAGCCTCTCTCTGTCTCTCTCTATCCCTATCTCTGTCTCTCTCTGTCTCTCGCTGTCTCCCTCCCTCTCTGTCTCTCTTTGTCTCTCTCAGTCTCTATCTCTGTCTCTCTCAGTCTCTCTCTGTCTCTCTCTGTGTCTCTCTCTGTCTTCTCTGTCTCTCTCTCTGTCTCTCTCAGTCACTATCTCTGTCTCTCTCTGTGTCTCTCTCTGTCTCTCTCTTTCTTTCTCTGTCTCTATCTCTGTCTCTCTCTGTCTTTCTCTGTCTCTCTCTCTCTGACTCTCTCTGTCTCTCTTTGTCTCGCTCTGTCTCCCTCTCTCTGTCTCTCTCTGTCTCTCTCTTAGTCTCTGTCTCTATCTGTCTGTCTCTTTGTCTCTCTCAGTCTCTCTCACTCTGTCTCTGTCTCTCTCTTTGTCTCTGTCTCTCTCTTGTGTATCTCTGTGTCTCTGTCTCTCTATATCTGTCTCTCTCTCTGTCTCTCTCTCTCTCTGCCTCTCTCTCTGTCTCTCTCTGTCTCTCTCTGTCTTTCTCAGTCTCTATCTCTGTCTCTCTCAGTCTCTCTCTGTCTCTCTCTGTCTCTCTCTCTGTCTTCTCTGTCTCTCTCTCTGTTTCTCTCAGTCTCTATCTTTGTCTCTCTCAGTCTCTCTCTGTATCTCTCTGTTTCTCTCTCTGTCTCTCTCTGTCTCTCTCAGTCTCTATCTCTGTCTCTCTCTGTCTCTCTGACTCTCTCTGTCTCTCTTTGTCTCTCTCTGTCTCCCTCTCTCTCTGTCTCTCTCTGTCATTCTCAGTCTCTCTATCTGTCTCTCTCTGTCTCTCTCTTTGTCTATCTCTGTCTACCTCTCTCCCTATCTCTCTCTGTGTCTCTCTCTGTGTCTCTCTATCACTCTCTATGTCTCACTCTCTGTCTCTCTCTGTCTCTATCTCTGTCTCTCTCTTAGTCTCTGTCTCTCTCTGTCTGAATCTCTGTCTCTCTCAGTCTCTCTCACTCTATCTCTGTCTCTCTCTTTGTCTCTGTCTCTCTCTGTGTCTCTCTTGTGTATCTCTGTGTCTCTGTCTCTCTATCTCTGTCTCTCTCTGTCTCTCTCTGTCTCTCTCTCTGACTCTCTCTGTCTCTCTTTGTCTCGCTCTGTCTCCCTCTCTCTCTGTCTCTCTCAGTCTCTCTGTCTCTATATCTTTCTCTCTCAGTCTCTCTCTGTCTCTCTCTGTCTCTCTCTGTGTCTCTCTCTGTCTTCTCTGTCTCTCTCTCTGTCTCTCCCTATCTCGATCTCTGTCTCTCTCTGTCTTCTTTGTCTCTCTCTGTCTCCCTCTCTCTCTGTCTCTCTCTGTCTCTCTCTGTCTTTGTCTCTGTCTCTCTCAGTCTCTCCCTTTCTCTCTGTCTCTCTCTGTGTCTCTCTCTCTCCTTCTGTCTCTCTCTGTCTCTATCTCTGTCTCTCTCTGTTTATCACTCTGTCACTCTGTCTCTCTCTGTGTCTCTCTCTGTCTCTCTCTATCTCTCACTGTGTCTCTCTATGTCTCTCACTGTGTCTCTCTCTGTCTCTCTTTGTCTCTCTCTATGTCTCTATCTGTCTCTATCTCTGTCACTCTCTGTCTCTATCTGTCTCTCTCTGTCTCTGTCTCTCTCTGTCTCTCTCTTTGTCAGTGTCTCTCTATGTCTTCTTTGTCTCTCTCTGTCTCCCTCTCTCTGTCTCTTTCTGTCTCTCTCTGTGTCTCTTTCTGTCTCTCTCTGTCTTTCTCTGTCTCCCTCTGTCTCTCTGTGTCTCTATCTCTGACTCTCTCTATTTATCATATCTCTGTCACTCTCTGTCTCTCTCTGTCTCTCTCTGTCTCTATCTCTGTCTCTCTCTGCCTCTCGCTGTCTCCCTCTCTTTCTGTCTCTCTTTGTCTCCCTCAGTCTCTATCTCTGTCTCTCTCTGACTCTCTCTATCTCTCTCTGTGTCTTTCTCTGTCTTCTCTGTCTCTCTCTCTGTCTCTCTCAGTCACTATCTCTGTCTCTCTCAGTGTCACTCTGTCTCTCTCTGTGTCTCTCTCTCTGTCTCTCTCTTTCTTTCTCTGTCTCTATCTCTGTCTCTCTCTGTCTTTCTCTGTCTCTCTCTCTGATTCTCTCTGTCTCTCTTTGTCTCGCTCTGTCTCCCTCTCTCTCTGTCTCTCTCTGTCTCTATCTTAGTCTCTGTCTCTCTCTGTCTGTCTCTCTGTCTCTCTCAGTCTCTCTCACTCTGTCTCTGTCTCTCTCTTTGTCTCTGTCTCTGTGTCTCTCTTGTGTATCTCTGTGTCTCTGTCTCTCTATCTCTGTCTCTCTCTCTCTGTCTCTCTCTCTCTATCTCTCTCTCTGACTCTCTCTGTCTCTTTGTCTCGCTCCTCTCCCTCTCTCTCTGTCTCTCTCAGTCTCTATCTCTGTCTCTCTCGGTCTCTCTCTGTCTCTCTCAGTCTCTCTCTGTCTCTCTCTATGTCTCTCTCTGTCTTCTCTGTCTCTCTCTCTGTCTCTCTCTATCTCGATATCTGTCTCTCTCTGTCTTCTTTGTCTCTCTCTGTCTCCCTCTCTCTCTGTCTCTTTCTCTCTCTCTGTCTTTATCTCTGTCTCTCAGTCCTCTCTGTCTTTCTCTGTCTCTCTCTGTGTCTCTCTCTGTCTTTCTCAGTCTTTCTCTGTCTCCCTCGGTCTTTCTCTGGCTCTCTCACTCTCTCCTTCTGTCTCTCTCTGTGTCTCTCTCTGTCTCTCTCTGTCTCTCTCTGTCTCTCTCTGTCTCTCTATCTATCTCGGTCTCTCTCTCTGTCTCTCTCTGTCTCTATCTCTGTGTCTCTCTGTGTCTCTCTGTGTCTCTCTGTCTCTCTCTGTCTCTCTCTGTGTCTCTCTCTGTCTCTCTCAGTCTCTCTCTCTGTCTCTGTCTCTCTCTCTCTTTGTCTCTGTCTCTCTCTGTCTTCTTTGTCTCTCTCTGTCTCCCTCTCTCTCTCTCTGTCTCTCTCTGTGTCTCTCTCTGTCTCTCTCTGTCTTTCTCTGTCTCCCTCTGTCTCTTTCTGTCTCTATCTCTGTCTCTCTCTGTTTATCACTCTGTCACTCTGTCTCTCTCTGTGTGTCTCTTTCTATCTCTGTCTCTTTCTGTCTTTCTCTTTCTCTCTCTGTCTCTCTGTCTCTATCTCTGTCTCTCTCTGTGTCTCTCTCTGTCTCTCTCTGTCTTTCTCTTTCTCTCTCTGTCTCTCTGTCTCTATCTCTGTCTCTCTCTGTCTCTCTCTGTCTCTCTCTCTGTCTCTCTCTCTCTCTCTGTCTCTCTTTCTATCTCTGTCTCTTTCTGTCTCTGTCTCTGTCTCTCTCTGTCTCTCTCTGTCCCTCTCTGTCTCTCTCTCTGTCTTTCTCAGTCTCTCTCACTCTGTCTTTGTCTCTCTCTGTCTCTATCTCTGTCTCTCTCTTTCTCTCTCTGTCTCTCATTGTATCTCTCTGTCTCTCTCCGTCTCTCTCTGTCTCTATCTCTGTCTCTCTCTGTTATCACTCTGTTGCTCTGTCTATCTCTGTGTCTCTCTCTGTCTCTCTCTATCTCTCACTGTGTCTCTCTCTGTCTCTCTCTGTCTCTCTCTGTCTCTCTCTGTCTCTATCTCTGTCTCTCTCTGTCTCTCTCTGTCTCTCTCTGTCTCTCTCTGTCTCTCTCTCTGTCTCTCTCTGTATCTCTCTGTCTCTCTCTGTCTCTCTCTCTATCTGTCTCTCTCTGTCTCTGTCTCTGTCTCTGTCTCTCTGTGTCTCTCTCTGTCACTCTCTCTGTCTCTCTCAGTCTCTCAGTCTCTCTCACTCTGTCTCTGTCTCTCTCTTTTTCTCAGTCTCTCTCTGTCTCTCTCTGTCTCTCATTGACTCTCTCTGTCTCTCTCCGTCTCTCTCTGTCTCTATCTATGTCTCTCTCTGTTTATCTCTTTGTCTCTCTCTGTCTCTCTCTCTGTCACTCTATGTCTCTATCTCTTTCTCTCTGTCCCTCTCTCTGTCTCTCTCTGTCTCTCTCACTCTGTCTCTGTCTCTCTCTGTCTCTCTCTGTGTCTCTGTCTCTCTCTGTCTCTGTCTCTCTGTGTCTCTCTCTGTCTCTCTCTGTCACTCTCTCTGTCTCTCTCAGTCTCTCAGTCTCTCTCACTCTGTCTCTGTCTCTCTCTGTCTCTCTCTTTCTCAGTCTCTCTCTGTCTCTCTCTTTCTCTCATTGACTCTCTCTGTCTCTCTCCGTCTCTCTCTGTCTCTATCTATGTCTCTCTCTGTCTCTCTCTCTGTCTCTCTATGTCTCTATCTCTTTCGCTCTGTCTCTCTCTCAGTCTCTATCTCTGTCTCTCTCAGTCTCTCTCTGTTTCTAACTCTGTCTCTCTTTGTCTCTTATTGTCTCTCTCTGTCTCTCTCTGTCTCTCTCTGTCTCTATCTCTTTCTCTCTGTCTCTCTCAGTCTCTCTCTGTCTCTCTCTGTGTCTCTCTGTGTCTTTCTCTGTCTATCTTTGTCTCTTTTTCTGTCTCTCTTTGTGTAGATCTTTGTCTCTGTTTCTCTCGGTGTCTCTCAGTGTCTCTCTATGTGTCTCTCTGTGTCTCTGTCTCTCTATTTCTGTCTCTCACTGTGTCTCTGTCTCTCTCTCTGTGTCTCTCTGTCTCTCTCTCTGTCTCTCTCTGTGTCTCTCTGTCTCTATCTCTGTCTCTCTCTGTCTCTCGCTGTCTCTCTCTGTGTCTCTCTCTGTCTCTCTCTGTCGTTCTCTGTCTCCCTCTCTCTCTGTCTGTCTCTGTCTCTCTTTGTCTCTCTCTGTCTCCCTCCCTCTCTGTCTGTCTCTGTCTCTCTCAGTCTTTATCTCTATCTCTCTCAGTCTCTCTCTGTCTCTCTCTGTCTCTCTGTGTGTCTCTCTCTGTCTCTCTCTCTGTCTCTCTCTGTCTCTATCTCTGTCTCTCTCTGTCCCTCTCTGTCCCTCTCTGTGTCTCTCTCTGTCTCTCTCTGTCTCTCTCTGTCTCTATCTCTGTCTCTCTCTGTCTGTCGCTGTCTCCCTCTCTCTCTGTCTCTCTTTGTCTCTCTCAGTCTCTATCTCTGTCTCTCTCAGACTCTCTCTATCTCTCTCTGTGTCTTTCTCTGTCTTCTCTGTCTCTCTCTCTGTCTCTCTCAGTCACTATCTCTGTCTCTCTCAGTGTCACTCTGTCTCTCTCTGTGTCTCTCTCTGTCTCTATCTTTCTTTCTCTGTCTCTATCTCTGTTTCTCTCTGTCTTTCTCTGTCTCTCTCTCTGACTCTCTCTGTCTCTCTTTGTCTCTCTCTGTCCCCCTCTCTCTCTGTCTCTCTCTGTCTCTCTCTTAGTCTCTGTCTCTCTCTGTCTATCTCTCTGTCTCTCTCAGTCTCTCTCACTCTGTCTCTGTCTCTCTCTTTGTCTCTGTCTCTCTCTGTGTCTCTCTTGTGTATCTCTGTGTCTCTGTCTCTCTATATCTGTCTCTCTCTGGGTCTCTCTCTATCTCTCTGTCTCTATCTCTGTCTCTCTCTGTCTCTCTCAGTCTCTCTCTGTGTCTCTCTCTGTCTCTCTCTGTCTCTATCTCTGTCTCTCCCTGTCTCTCGCTGTCTCCCTCTCTCTCTGTCTCTCTTTGTCTTTCTCAGTCTCTATCTCTGTCTCTCTCAGTCTCTCTCTGTCTCTCTCTGTGTTTCTCTCTGTCTCTCTCTCTGTCTCTCTCAGTCACTATCTCTGTCTCTCTCTGTGTCTCTCTCTGTCTCTCTCTTTCTTTCTCTGTCTCTATCTCTGTCTCTCTCTTTCTTTCTCTGTCTCTCTCTCTCTGATTCTCTCTGTCTTTCTTTGTCTCGCTTGTCTCCCTCTCTCTCTGTCTCTCTCTGTCTCTCTCTTAGTCTCTGTCTCTCTCTGTCTGTCTCTCTGTCTCTCTCAGTCTCTCTCACTCTGTCTCTGTCTCTCTCTTTGTCTCTGTCTATCTCTATGTCTCTCTTGTGTATCTCTGTGTCTCTGTCTCTCTATATCTGTCTCTCTCTGTCTCTCTCTATCTCTCTGCCTCTCTCTATGTCTCTCTCTGTCTCTCTCTGTCTTTCTCAGTCTCTATCACTGTCTCTCTCAGTCTCTCTCTGTCTATCTTGTGTCTCTCTCTGTCTTCTCTGTCTCTCTCTCTGTTTCTCTCAGTCTCTATCTCTGTCTCTCTCTGTCTCTCTCTCTGACTCTCTCTGTCTCTCTTTGTCTCGCTCTGTCTCCCGCTCTCTCTGTCTCTCTCTGTCATTCTCAGTCTCTCTCTCTGTCTCTCTCTGTCTCTCTCTTTGTCTATCTCTGTCTACCTCTCTCCCTATCTCTCTCTGTGTCTCTCTCTGTGTCTCTCTATCACTCTCTCTGTCTCACTCTCTGTCTCTCTCTGTGCCTCTCTGTCTCTCTCTGTCTCTCTCTGTCTCTCGCTGTCTCTCTCTGTGTCTCTCTCTGTCTCTCTCTGTCGTTCTCTTTCTCCCTCTCTCTCTGTCTTTCTCTGTCTCTCTTTGTCTCTCTCTGTCTCCCTCCCTCTCTGTCTGTCTCTGTCTCTCTCAGTCTTTATCTCTGTCTCTCTCAGTCTCTCTCTGTCTCTCTCTGTCTCTCTGTGTGTCTCTCTCTGTCTCTCTCTCTGTCTCTCTCTGTCTCTATCTCTGTCTCTCTCTGTCTCTCTCTGTCTCTCTCTGTGTCTCTCTCTGTCTCTCTCTGTCTCTCTCTGTCTCTATCTCTCTCTCTCTCTATCTCTCGCTGTCTCCCTCTCTCTCTGTCTCTCTTTGTCTCTCTCAGTCTCTATCTCTGTCTCTCTCAGTCTCTCTCTGTCTCTCTCTGTGTCTCTCTCTGTCTTCTCTGTCTCTCTCTCTGTCTCTCTCAGTCCCTATCTCTGTCTCTCTCTGTGTCTCTCTCTGTCTCTCTCTTTCTTTCTCTGTCTCTATCTCTGTCTCTCTCTGTCTTTCTCATTCTCTCTCTCTCTGACTCTCTCTGTCTCTCTTTGTCTCGCTCTGTCTCCCTCTCTCTGTCTCTCTCTGTCTCTCTCTTAGTCTCTGTCTCTCTCTGTCTGTCTCTCTGTCTCTCTCAGTCTCTCTCACTCTGTCTCTGTCTCTCTCTTTGTCTCTGCCTCTCTCTGTGTCTCTCTTGTGTATCTCTGTGTTTCTGTCTCTCTATATCTGTCTCTCTCTCTGTCTCTCTCTATCTCTCTGCCTCTCTCTCTGTCTCTCTCTGTCTCTCTCTGTCTTTCTCAGTCTCTATCTCTGTCTCTCTCAGTCTCTCTCTGTCTCTCTCTGTCTCTCTCTGTGTCTCTCTCTGTGTCCCTCTATCACTCTCTCTGTCTCATTCTCTGTCTCTCTCTGTGTCTCTCTGTTTCTATCTCTGTCTCTCTCTGTCTCTCTCTGTCTCTCTCTGTCTCTAACTGTCTCTCTCTGTGTCTCTCTCTGTCTCTCTCTGTCTTTCTCTGTCTCCCTCTCTCTCTGTCTGTCTCTGTATCTCTTTGTCTCTCTCTGTCTCCCTCCCTCTCTGTCTGTCTCTGTCTCTCTCAGTCTTTATCTCTGTCTCTCTCAGTCTCTCTCTGTCTCTCTGTGTGTCTCTCTCTGTCTCTCTCTCTGTCTCTCTCTGTCTCTATCTCTGTCTCTCTCTGTCTCTCTCTGTCTCTCTCTGTGTCTCTCTCTGTCTCTCTCTGTCTCTCTCTGTCTCTATCTCTGTCTATCTCTGTCTCTTTCTGTGTCTCTCTCTGTCTCTCTCTGTCTCTATCTCTGTCTATCTCTGTCTCTCTCTGTCTCCCTCTCTCTCTGTCTCTCTTTGTCTCTCTCAGTCTCTATCTCTGTCTCTCTCAGTCTCTCTCTGTCTCTCTCTGTGTCTCTCTCTTTCTTCTCTGTCTCTCTCTCTGTCTCTCTCTGTGTCTCTCTGTCTCTATCTCTGTCTCTCTCTGTCTCTCGCTGTCTCTCTCTGTGTCTCTCTCTGTCTCTCTCTGTCGTTCTCTGTCTCCCTCTCTCTCTGTCTGTCTCTGTCTCTCTTTGTCTCTGTCTGTCTCCCTCCCTCTCTGTCTGTCTCTGTCTCTCTCAGTCTTTATCTCTGTCTCTCTCAGTCTCTCTGTGTGTCTCTCTCTGTCTCTCTCTGTCTCTCTCTGTCTCTATCTCTGTCTCTCTCTGTCCCTCTCTGTCTCTCTCTGTGTCTCTCTCTGTCTCTCTCTGTCTCTCTCTGTCTCTATCTCTGTCTCTCTCTGTCTGTCGCTGTCTCCCTCTCTCTCTGTCTCTCTTTGTCTCTCTCAGTCTCTATCTCTGTCTCTCTCAGACTCTCTCTATCTCTCTCTGTGTCTTTCTCTGTCTTCTCTGTCTCTCTCTCTGTCTCTCTCAGTCACTATCTCTGTCTCTCTCAGTGTCACTCTGTCTCTCTCTGTGTCTCTCTCTGTCTCTATCTTTCTTTCTCTGTCTCTATCTCTGTTTTTCTCTGTCTTTCTCTGTCTCTCTCTCTGACTCTCTCTGTCTCTCTGTCTCTCTCTGTCCCCCTCTCTCTCTGTCTCTCTCTGTCTCTCTCTTAGTCTCTGTCTCTCTCTGTCTGTCTCTCTGTCTCTCTCAGTCTCTCTCACTCTGTCTCTGTCTCTCTCTTTGTCTCTGTCTCTCTCTGTGTCTCTCTTGTGTATCTCTGTGTCTCTGTCTCTCTATATCTGTCTCTCTCTCTGTCTCTCTCTATCTCTATGTCTCTATCTCTGTCTCTCTCTGTCTCTCTCAGTCTCTCTCTGTGTCTCTCTCTGTCTCTCTCTGTCTCTATCTCTGTCTCTCTCTGTCTCTCGCTGTCTCCCTCTCTCTCTGTCTCTCTTTGTATCTTTCAGTCTCTATCTCTGTCTCTCTCAGTCTCTCTCTGTCTCTCTCTGTGTTTCTCTCTGTCTCTCTCTCTGTCTCTCTCAGTCACTATCTCTGTCTCTCTCTGTGTCTCTCTCTGTCTCTCTCTTTCTTTCTCTGTCTCTATCTCTGTCTCTCTCTGTCTTTCTCTGTCTCTCTCTCTCTGACTCTCTCTGTCTTTCTTTGTCTCGCTTGTCTCCCTCTCTCTCTGTCTCTCTCTGTCTCTCTCTTAGTCTCTGTCTCTCTCTGTCTGTCTCTCTGTCTCTCTCAGTCTCTCTCACTCTGTCTCTGTCTCTCTCTTTGTCTCTGTCTCTCTCTGTGTCTCTCTTGTGTATCTCTGTGTCTCTGTCTCTCTATATCTGTCTCTCTCTCTGTCTCTCTCTATCTCTCTGCCTCTCTCTCTGTCTCTCTCTGTCTCTCTCTGTCTTTCTCAGTCTCTATCACTGTCTCTCTCAGTCTCTCTCTGTCTATCTTGTGTCTCTCTCTGTCTTCTCTGTCTCTCTCTCTGTTTCTCTCAGTCTCTATCTCTGTCTCTCTCTGTCTCTCTCTCTGACTCTCTCTGTCTCTCTTTGTCTCGCTCTGTCTCCCGCTCTCTCTGTCTCTCTCTGTCATTCTCAGTCTCTCTCTCTATCTCTCTCTGTCTCTCTCTTTGTCTATCTCTGTCTACCTCTCTCCCTATCTCTCTCTGTGTCTCTCTCTGTGTCTCTCTATCACTCTCTCTGTCTCACTCTCTGTCTCTCTCTGTGTCTCTCTGTCTCTATCTCTGTCTCTCTCTGTCTCTCTCTGTCTCTCGCTGTCTCTCTCTGTGTCTCTCTCTGTCTCTCTCTGTCATTCTCTTTCTCCCTCTCTCTCTGTCTGTCTCTGTCTCTCTTTGTCTCTCTCTGTCTCCCTCCCTCCCTCTCTGTCTGTCTCTGTCTCTCTCAGTCTTTATCTCTGTCTCTCTCAGTCTCTCTCTGTCTCTCTCTGTCTCTCTGTGTGTCTCTCTCTGTCTCTCTCTCTGTCTCTCTCTGTCTCTATCTCTGTCTCTCTCTGTCTCTCTCTGTCTCTCTCTGTCTCTCTCTGTCTCTATCTCTGTCTCTCTCTGTCTCTCGCTGTCTCCCTCTCTCTCTGTCTCTCTTTGTCTCTCTCAGTCTCTATCTCTGTCTCTCTCAGTCTCTCTCTGTCTCTCTCTGTGTCTCTCTCTGTCTTCTCTGTCTCTCTCTCTGTCTCTCTCAGTCCCTATCTCTGTCTCTCTCTGTGTCTCTCTCTGTCTCTCTCTTTCTTTCTCTGTCTCTATCTCTGTCTCTCTCTGTCTTTCTCATTCTCTCTCTCTCTGACTCTCTCTGTCTCTCTTTGTCTCGCTCTGTCTCCCTCTCTCTGTCTCTCTCTGTCTCTCTCTTAGTCTCTGTCTCTCTCTGTCTGTCTCTCTGTCTCTCTCAGTCTCTCTCACTCTGTCTCTGTCTCTCTCTTTGTCTCTATCTCTCTCTGTGTCTCTCTTGTGTATCTCTGTGTCTCTGTCTCTCTATATTTGTCTCTCTCTCTGTCTCTCTCTATCTCTCTGCCTCTCTCTCTGTCTCTCTCTGTCTCTCTCTGTCTTTCTCAGTCTCTATCTCTGTCTCTCTCAGTCTCTCTCTGTCTCTCTCTGTCTCTCTCTGTGTCTCTCTCTGTGTCCCTCTATCACTCTCTCTGTCTCACTCTCTGTCTCTCTCTGTGTCTCTCTGTCTCTATCTCTGTCTCTCTCTGTCTCTCTCTGTCTCTCTCTGTCTCTCGCTGTCTCTCTCTGTGTCTCTCTCTGTCTCTCTCTGTCGTTTTCTGTCTCCCTCTCTCTCTGTCTGTCTCTGTATCTCTTTGTCTCTCTCTGTCTCCCTCCCTCTCTGTCTGTCTCTGTCTCTCTCAGTCTTTATCTCTGTCTCTCTCAGTCTCTCTCTGTCTCTCTGTGTGTCTCTCTCTGTCTCTCTCTCTGTCTCTCTCTGTCTCTATTTCTGTCTCTCTCTGTCTCTCTCTGTCTCTCTCTGTGTCTCTCTCTGTCTCTCTCTGTCTCTCTCTGTCTCTATCTCTGTCTATCTCTGTCTCTCTCTGTCTCCCTCTCTCTCTGTCTCTCTTTGTCTCTCTCAGTCTCTATCTCTGTCTCTCTCAGTCTCTCTCTGTCTCTCTCTGTGTCTCTCTCTTTCTTCTCTGTCTCTCTCTCTGTCTCTCTCAGTCACTATCTCTGTCTCTCTCTGTGTCTCTCTCTGTCTCTCTCTTTCTTTCTTAGTCTCTATCTCTGTCTCTCTCTGTCTTTCTCTGTCTCTCTCTCTCTGACTCTCTCTGTCTCTCTTTGTCTCGCTCTGTCTCCCTCTCTCTGTCTCTCTCTGTCTCTCTTTTAGTCTCTGTCTCTTTCTGTCTGTCTCTCTGTCTCTCTCAGTCTCTTTCACTCTGTCTCTGTCTCTCTCTTTGTCTCTGTCTCTCTCTGTGTCTCTCTTGTGTATCTCTGTGTTTCTGTCTCTCTATATCTGTCTCTCTCTCTGTCTCTCTCTATCTCTCTGCCTCTCTCTCTGTCTCTCTCTGTCTCTCTCTGTCTTTCTCAGTCTCTATCTCTGTCTCTCTCAGTCTCTCTCTGTCTCTCTCTGTCTCTCTCTGTATCTCTCTCTGTCTTCTCTGTCTCTCTCTCTGTTTCTCTCAGTCTCTATCTCTGTCTCTCTCAGTCTCTCTCTGTATCTCTCTGTTTCTCTCTCTGTCTCTCTCTGTCTCTCTCAGTCTCTCTCTCTGCCTCTCTCTGTCTCTCTCTCTGACTCTCTCTGTCTCTCTTTGTCTCTCTCTGTCTCCCTCTCTCTCTGTCTCTCTCTGTCATTCTCAGTCTCTCTCTCTGTCTCTCTCTGTCTCTCTCTTTGTCTATCTCTCTCTACCTCTCTCACTATCTCTCTCTGTGTCTCTCTCTGTGTCTCTCTATCACTCTCTATGTCTCACTCTCTGTCTCTCTCTGTCTCTATCTCTGTCTCTCTCTTAGTCTCTGTCTCTCTCTGTCCGAATCTCTGTCTCTCTCAGTCTCTCTCACTCTATCTCTGTCTCTCTCTTTGTCTCTGTCTCTCTCTGTGTCTCTCTTGTGTATCTCTGTGTCTCTGTCTTTCTATCTCTGTCTCTCTCTGTCTTTCTCTGTCTCTCTCTCTGACTCTCTCTGTCTCTCTGTGTCTCGCTCTGTCTCCCTCTCTCTCTGTCTCTCTCAGTCTCTCTGTCTCTATATCTTTCTCTCTCAGTCTCTCTCAGTCTCTCTCTGTCTCTCTCTGTGTCTCTCTCTGTCTTCTCTGTCTCTCTCTCTGTCTCTCCCTATCTCGATCTCTGTCTCTCTCTGTCTTCTTTGTCTCTCTCTGTCTCCCTCTCTCTCTGTCTCTCTCTGTCTCTCTCTGTCTTTGTCTCTGTCTCTCTCAGTCTCTCTCTCTTTCTCTCTCTGTCTCTCTCTGTGTCTCTCTCTCTCCTTCTGTCTCTCTCTGTCTCTATCTCTGTCTCTCTCTGTTTATCACTCTGTCGCTCTGTCTCTCTCTGTGTCTCTCTCTGTCTCTCTCTATCTCTCACTGTGTCTCACTCTGTCTCTCACTGTGTCTCTCTCTGTCTCTCTTTGTCTCTCTCTATGTCTCTATCTGTCTCTATCTCTGTCACTCTCTGTCTCTATCTGTCTCTCTCTGTCTCTGTCTCTCTCTGTCTCTCTCTTTGTCAGTGTCTCTCTATGTCTTCTTTGTCTCTCTCTGTCTCCCTCTCTCTTTGTCTCTTTCTGTCTTTCTATGTGTCTCTTTCTGTCTCTCTCTGTCTTTCTCTGTCTCCCTCTGTCTCTCTGTGTCTCTATCTCTGACTCTCTCTATTTATCATATCTCTGTCACTCTCTGTCTCTCTCTGTCTCTCTCTGTCTCTCTCTGTCTCTCTCTGTCTCTCTCTCTGTCTATCTCGGTCTCTCTCTCTGTCTCTCTCTGTCTCTATCTCTGTATCTCTCTGTCTCTCTCTGTCTCTCTCTGTCTCTCTCTGTGTCTCTCTCTGTCTCTCTTAGTCTCTCTCTCTGTCTCTGTCTCTCTCTGTCTCTCTCTTTGTCTCTGTCTCTCTCTGTCTCTATCTCTGTCTCTCTTTGACTCTCATTGTCTCTCTCTGTCTCTCTCTGTCTCTTACTGTCTCTATCTCTGTCTCTCTCTGTTTATCTCTTTGTCTCTCTTTGTCTCTCTCTGAGTCTCTCTATGTCTCTATCTCTTTCTCTCTGTTTATCTCTGTCTCTCTCTTTGTCTTTCTCTGTCTCTATCTCTGTCTCTCTCAGTCTTTCTCTGTCTCTTGCTCTCTCTCTCTGTCTCTGTGTCTCTCTCTGTCACTCTCTGTCTCTATCTTTGTCTCTCTTGGTTTATCACTCTGTCGCTCTGTCACTCTCTGTGTCTCTCTCTGTCTCTCTCTATCTCTCCCTGTCTCTCTCTCTGTCTCTCTCTGTCTCTCTCTGTCTCTCTCTCTGTCTATCTCAGTCTCTCTCTCTGTCTCTCTCTGTCTCTATCTCTGTATCTCTCTGTCTCTCTCTGTCTCTCTCTGTCTCTCTCTGTGTCTCTGTCTCTCTTAGTTTCTCTCTCTGTCTCTGTCTCTCTCTGTCTCTCTATTTGTCTCTTTCTCTCTCTTTCTCTATCTCTGTCTCTCTTTGTCTCTCATTGTCTCTCTCTGTCTCTCTCTGTCTCTTACTGTCTCTATCTCTGTCTCTCTCTGTTTATCTCTTTGTCTCTCTTTGTCTCTATCTGAGTCTCTCTATGTCTCTATCTCTTTCTCTCTGTCTCTCTCTGTCTCTCTCTGTCTCTCTCTTTGTCTTTCTCTGTCTTTTTTCTCTGTCTCTCTCAGTCTTTCTCTGTCTCTCTCTGTCTCTCTCTTTCTCTGTGTCTCTCTCTGTCTCTCTCTGTCTCTCTCTGTCTCTATCTCTGTCTATCTCTGTCTCTCGCTGTCTCCCTCTCTCTCTGTCTCTCTTTGTCTCTCTCAGTCTCTATCTCTGTCTCTCTCAGTCTCTCTCTGTCTCTCTCTGTGTCTCTCTCTTTCTTCTCTGTCTCTCTCTCTGTCTCTCTCAGTCACTACCTCTGTCTCTCTCTGTGTCTCTCTCTGTCTCTCTCTTTCTTTCTTAGTCTCTATCTCTGTCTCTCTCTGTCTTTCTCTGTCTCTCTCTCTCTCTGACTCTCTCTGTCTCTCTGTGTCTCGCACTGTCTCCCTCTCTCTGTCTCTCTCTGTCTCACTCTTAGTCTCTGTCTCTCTCTGTCTGTCTCTCTGTCTCTCTCAGTCTCTCTCACTCTGTCTCTGTCTCTGTCTTTGTCTCTGTCTCTCTCAGTCTCTCTCTCTTTCTCTCTCTGTCTCTCTCTGTGTCTCTCTCTCTCCTTCTTTCTCTCTCTGTCTCTATCTCTGTCTCTCTCTGTTTATCACTCTGTCGCTCTGTCTCTCTCTGTGTCTCTCTCTGTCTCTCTCTATCTCTCACTGTGTCTCTCTCTGTCTATCACTGTGTCTCTCTCTGTCTCTCTTTGTCTCTCTCTATGTCTCTATCTGTCTCTATCTCTGTCACTCTCTGACTCTATCTGTCTCTCTCTGTCTCTGTCTCTCTCTGTCTCTCTCTTTGTCAGTGTCTCTCTATGTCTTCTTTGTCTCTCTCTGTCTCCCTCTCTCTTTGTCTCTTTCTGTCTCTCTCTGTGTCTCTTTCTGTCTCTCTCTGTCTTTCTCTGTCTCCCTCTGTCTCTCTGTGTCTCTATCTCTGACTCTCTCTATTTATCATATCTCTGTCACTCTCTGTCTCTCTCTGTCTCTCTCTGTCTCTCTCTGTCTCTCAATGTCTCTCTCTCTGTCTATCTCGGTCTCTCTCTCTGTCTCTCTCTGTCTCTATCTCTGTATCTCTCTGTCTCTCTCTGTCTCTCTCTGTCTCTCTCTGTGTCTCTCTCTGTCTCTCTTAGTTTCTCTCTCTGTCTCTGTCTCTCTCTGTCTCTCTATTTGTCTCTTTCTCTCTCTTTCTCTATCTCTGTCTCTCTTTGTCTCTCATTGTCTCTCTCTGTCTCTCTCTGTCTCTTACTGTCTCTATCTCTGTCTCTCTCTGTTTATCTCTTTGTCTCTCTTTGTCTCTATCTGAGTCTCTCTATGTCTCTATCTCTTTCTCTCTGTCTCTCTCTGTCTCTCTCTGTGTCTCTCTCTGTCTATCTTAGTCTCTCTCTCTGTCTCTATCTCTCTCTGTCTCTTTCTTTGTCTCTGTCTCTCTCTGTCTCTATCTCTGTCTCTCTTTGTCTCTCATTGTCTCTCTCTGTCTCTCTCTGTCTCTTACTGTCTCTATCTCTGTCTCTCTCTGTTTATCTCTTTGTCTCTCTTTGTCTCTCTCTGAGTCTCTCTATGTCTCTATCTCTTTCTCTCTGTCTCTCTCTGTCTCTCTCTTTGTCTTTCTCTGTCTCTATCTCTGTCTCTCTCAGTCTTTCTCTGTCTCTCGCTGTCTCTCTCTGTCTCTGTGTCTCTCTCTGTCACTCTCTGTCTCTATCTTTGTCTCTCTTTGTCTCTCTCTCTGTCTCTCTCTGTATCTCTCTGTCTCTATCTGTATCTCTCTGTCTCTCTCTCTATCTCTGTCTCTAAATGTCTCTGCCACTGTCTCTCTCTGTCTCTCTCTGTCTCCCTCTCTCTCTGTCACTCTCTGTCTCTCTCTGTGTTAATCTCTGTCTCTCTCAGTCTCTCTCTGTCTCTCTCTGTCTCTCTCTGTGTCTCTCTCTGTCTCTCTCTGTATTTATCTCTGTCTCTCTCAGTCTCTCTCTGTCTCTCTCTGTATCTCTCTGTTTCTCTCTCTGTCTTTCTCTGTCTCTCTCTATCTCTCACTGTGTCTCTCTCTGTCTCTCTCTGTGTCTCTCTCTGTCTCTCTCTATGTCTCTCTCTGTCTCTATCTCTGTCTCTCTCTGTCTCTCTCTGTCTCTCTCTGTCTCTCTCTGTGTCTCTCTCTGTCTCTCTCAGTCTCTCTCTCTGTCTCTGTCTCTCTCTGTCTCTCTCTTTGTCAGTGTCTCTCTCTGTCTTCTTTGTCTCTCTCTGTCTCCCTCTCTCTTTGTCTCTCTCTGTCACTCTCTCTGTCTCTCTCTGTCTCTCTCTGTCGTTCTCTGTCTCCCTCTGTCTCTCTCTGTCTCTATCTCTGACTCCCTCTGTTTATCATATCTCTGTCACTCTCTGTCTCTCTCTGTCTCTCTCTGTCTCTCTCTGTCTCTCCCTGTCTCTCTCTGTCTCTCTCTGTGTCTCTCTTAGTCTCTCTCTCTGTCTCTGTCTCTCTCTGTCTCTCTCTTTGTCTCTGTCTCTCTCTGTCTCTATCTCTGTCTCTCTTTGTCTCTTATTGTCTCTCTCTGTCTCTCTCTGTCTCTCTCTGTCTCTATCTCTGTCTCTCTCTGTTTATCTCTTTGTCTCTCTCTGTCTCTCTCTGCATATCTCTATGTTCTATATCTTTCTCTCTGTCTCTCTCTGTCTCTCTATGTCTCTCTCTTTGTCTTTCTCTGTCTCTATCTCTGTCTCTCTCAGTCTCTCTCTCTGTCTCTCTCTGTCTCTCTCTGTCTTTCTCTGTCTCTCTCTGTCTCTCGCTGTCACTCTCTGTCTCTGTGTCTCTCTCTGACTCTCTCTGTCTTTCTCTGTCTCCCTCTCTCTCTGTCTCTCTCTCTCTGTCACTCTCTGTCTCTATCTCTGTCTCTCTCTGTTTATCACTATGTCGCTCTGTCACTCTCTGTGTCTCTCTCTGTCTCTCTATCTATCTCCCTGTCTCTCTCTGTATCTCTCTGTCTCTCTCTATATCTCTGTCTCTCTCTGTCTCTGCCACTGTCTCTCTCTGTCTCTCTCTGTCTCCCTCTCTCTCTGTCTCTCACTGTCTCTCTCTGTCTTAATCTCTGTCTCTCTCAGTCTCTCTCTGTCTCTCTCTGTCTCTCTCTGTCTCTCTCTGTCTTTATCTCTGTCTATCTCAGTCTTTCTCTGTCTCTCTCTGTCTCTCTCTGTGTCTCTCTCTGTCTTTCTCTGTCTCCCTCTGTCTCTCTCTGGCTCTATCTCTGTCTCTCTCTGTTTATCACTCTGTCGCTCTGTCTCTCTCTGTGTCTCTCTGTGTCTCTCTCTATCTCTCACTGTGTCTCTCTCTGTCTCTCTCTGTGTCTCTCTCTGTCTCTCTCTGTCTCTCTCTATGTCTCTCTCTGTCTCTATCTCTGTCACTCTCTGTCTCTATCTGTCTCTCTCTGTCTCTCTCTGTCTCTCTCTCTGTCTATCTGGGTCTCTCTCTCTGTCTCTCTCTGTCTCTATCTCTGACTCTCTCTGTCTCTCTCTGTGTCTCCCTCTGTCTCTCTCTGTCTCTCTCTATGTCTCTCTCTGTCTCTATCTCTGTCACTCTCTGTCTCTATCTGTCTCTCTCTGTCTCTCTCTGTCTCTCTCTGTCTATCTCGGTCTCTCTCTGTCTCTCTCTGTCTCTATCTCTGTCTCTCTCTGTCTCTCTCTGTCTCTCTCTGTCTCTCTGTGTCTCTCTCTGTCTCTCTCAGTCTCTCTCTGTCTCTGTCTCTCTCTGTCTCTCTCTTTGTCAGTGTCTCTCTCTCTGTCTTCCTTGTCTTCTCTGTCTCCCTCTCTCTTTGTCACTCTCTGTCTCTCTCTGTGTCTCTCTCTGTCTCTCTCTGTCTTTCTCTGTCGCCCTCTGTCTCTCTCTGTCTCTATCTCTGTCTCTCTCTGTTTATCATATCTCTGTCACTCTCTGTCTCTATCTGTCTCTCTCTGTCTCTCTCTGTCTCGCTCTGTCTCTCTCTCTGTCTATCTCGTTCTCTCTCTCTGTCTCTCTCTGTCTCTATCTCTGTATCTCTCTGTCTCTCTCTGTCTCTCCCTGTCTTTCTCTGTGTATCTCTCTGTCTCTCTTAGTCTCTCTCTCTGTCTCTGTCTCTCTCTGTCTCTCTCTTTGTCTCTGTCTCTCTCTGTCTCTATGTCTGTCTCTCTTTGTCTCTCATTGTCTCTCTCTGTCTAGATCTTTGTCTCTGTTTCTCTCGGTGTCTCTCTGTGTCTCTCTTTGTGTCTCTCTGTGTCTCTTTCTCTCACTCTGTCTCTCTCTGTCTCTCTCTCTGTCTCTCTCTGTGTCTCTCTGTCTCTATCTCTGTCTCTCTCTGTCTCTCTCTGTCTTTCTCTGTCTCCCTCTGTCTCTCTGTGTCTCTATCTCTGACTCTCTCTATTTATCATATCTCTGTCACTCTCTGTCTCTCTCTGTCTCTCTCTGTCTCTCTCTGTCTCTCAATGTCTCTCTCTCTGTCTATCTCGGTCTCTCTCTCTGTCTCTCTCTGTCTCTATCTCTGTATCTCTCTGTCTCTCTCTGTCTCTCTCTGTGTCTCTCTCTGTCTATCTTAGTCTCTCTCTCTGTCTCTATCTCTCTCTGTCTCTTTCTTTGTCTCTGTCTCTCTCTGTCTCTATCTCTGTCTCTCTTTGTCTCTCATTGTCTCTCTCTGTCTCTCTCTGTCTCTTACTGTCTCTATCTCTGTCTCTCTCTGTTTATCTCTTTGTCTCTCTTTGTCTCTCTCTGAGTCTCTCTATGTCTCTATCTCTTTCTCTCTGTCTCTCTCTGTCTCTCTCTTTGTCTTTCTCTGTCTCTATCTCTGTCTCTCTCAGTCTTTCTCTGTCTCTCGCTGTCTCTCTCTGTCTCTGTGTCTCTCTCTGTCACTCTCTGTCTCTATCTTTGTCTCTCTTTGTCTCTCTCTCTGTCTCTCTCTGTATCTCTCTGTCTCTATCTGTATCTCTCTGTCTCTCTCTCTATCTCTGTCTCTAAATGTCTCTGCCACTGTCTCTCTCTGTCTCTCTCTGTCTCCCTCTCTCTCTGTCACTCTCTGTCTCTCTCTGTGTTAATCTCTGTCTCTCTCAGTCTCTCTCTGTCTCTCTCTGTCTCTCTCTGTGTCTCTCTCTGTCTCTCTCTGTATTTATCTCTGTCTCTCTCAGTCTCTCTCTGTCTCTCTCTGTATCTCTCTGTTTCTCTCTCTGTCTTTCTCTGTCTCTCTCTATCTCTCACTGAGTCTCTCTCTGTCTCTCTCTGTGTCTCTCTCTGTCTCTCTCTATGTCTCTCTCTGTCTCTATCTCTGTCTCTCTCTGTCTCTCTCTGTCTCTCTCTGTCTCTCTCTCTGTATATCTCAGTCTCTCTCTCTGTCTCTCTCTGTCTCTATCTCTGTCTCTCTCTGTCTCTCTCTGTCTCTCTCTGTCTCTCTCTGTGTCTCTCTCTGTCTCTCTCAGTCTCTCTCTCTGTCTCTGTCTCTCTCTGTCTCTCTCTTTGTCAGTGTCTCTCTCTGTCTTCTTTGTCTCTCTCTGTCTCCCTCTCTCTTTGTCTCTCTCTGTCTCTCTCTCTGTCTCTCTCTGTCTCTCTCTGTCGTTCTCTGTCTCCCTCTGTCTCTCTCTGTCTCTATCTCTGACTCCCTCTGTTTATCATATCTCTGTCACTCTCTGTCTCTCTCTGTCTCTCTCTGTCTCTCTCTGTCTCTCTTTGTCTCTCTCTGTCTCTCTCTGTGTCTCTCTTAGTCTCTCTCTCTGTCTCTGTCTCTCTCTGTCTCTCTCTTTGTCTCTGTCTCTCTCTGTCTCTATCTCTGTCTCTCTTTGTCTCTTATTGTCTCTCTCTGTCTCTCTCTGTCTCTCTCTGTCTCTATCTCTGTCTCTCTCTGTTTATCTCTTTGTCTCTCTCTGTCTCTCTCTGCATATCTCTATGTCTCTATCTCTTTCTCTCTGTCTCTCTCTGTCTCTCTATGTCTCTCTCTTTGTCTTTCTCTGTCTCTATCTCTGTCTCTCTCAGTCTCTCTCTCTGTCTCTCTCTGTCTCTCTCTGTCTTTCTCTGTCTCTCTCTGTCTCTCGCTGTCACTCTCTGTCTCTGTGTCTCTCTCTGACTCTCTCTGTCTTTCTCTGTCTCCCTCTCTCTCTGTCTCTCTCTCTCTGTCACTCTCTGTCTCTATCTCTGTCTCTCTCTGTTTATCACTCTGTTGCTCTGTCACTCTCTGTGTCTCTCTCTGTCTCTCTATCTATCTCTCTGTCTCTCTCTGTATCTCTCTGTCTCTCTATATATCTCTGTCTCTCTCTGTCTCTGCCACTGTCTCTCTCTGTCTCTCTCTGTCTCCTTCTCTCTCTGTCTCTCACTGTCTCTCTCTGTCTTAATCTCTGTCTCTCTCAGTCTCTCTCTGTCTCTCTCTGTCTCTCTCTGTCTCTCTCTGTCTTTATCTCTGTCTATCTCAGTCTTTCTCTGTCTCTCTCTGTCTCTCTCTGTGTCTCTCTCTGTCTTTCTCTGTCTCCCTCTGTCTCTCTCTGGCTCTATCTCTGTCTCTCTCTGTTTATCACTCTGTCGCTCTGTCTCTCTCTGTGTCTCTCTGTGTCTCTCTCTATCTCTCACTGTGTCTCTCTCTGTCTCTCTCTGTGTCTCTCTCTGTCTCTCTCTGTCTCTCTCTATGTCTCTCTCTGTCTCTATCTCTGTCACTCTCTGTCTCTATCTGTCTCTCTCTGTCTCTCTCTGTCTCTCTCTCTGTCTATCTGGGTCTCTCTCTCTGTCTCTCTCTGTCTCTATCTCTGACTCTCTCTGTCTCTCTCTGTGTCTCCCTCTGTCTCTCTCTGTCTCTCTCTATGTCTCTCTCTGTCTCTATCTCTGTCACTCTCTGTCTCTATCTGTCTCTCTCTGTCTCTCTCTGTCTCTCTCTGTCTATCTCGGTCTCTCTCTGTCTCTCTCTGTCTCTATCTCTGTCTCTCTCTGTCTCTCTCTGTCTCTCTGTGTCTCTCTCTGTCTCTCTCAGTCTCTCTCTGTCTCTGTCTCTCTCTGTCTCTCTCTTTGTCAGTGTCTCTCTCTGTCTTCCTTGTCTTCTCTGTCTCCCTCTCTCTTTGTCACTCTCTGTCTCTCTCTGTGTCTCTCTCTGTCTCTCTCTGTCTTTCTCTGTCGCCCTCTGTCTCTCTCTGTCTCTATCTCTGTCTCTCTCTGTTTATCATATCTCTGTCACTCTCTGTCTCTATCTGTCTCTCTCTGTCTCTCTCTGTCTCGCTCTGTCTCTCTCTCTGTCTATCTCGTTCTCTCTCTCTGTCTCTCTCTGTCTCTATCTCTGTATCTCTCTGTCTCTCTCTGTCTCTCCCTGTCTTTCTCTGTGTATCTCTCTGTCTCTCTTAGTCTCTCTCTCTGTCTCTGTCTCTCTCTGTCTCTCTCTTTGTCTCTGTCTCTCTCTGTCTCTATGTCTGTCTCTCTTTGTCTCTCATTGTCTCTCTCTGTCTAGATCTTTGTCTCTGTTTCTCTCGGTGTCTCTCTGTGTCTCTCTTTGTGTCTCTCTGTGTCTCTTTCTCTCACTCTGTCTCTCTCTGTCTCTCTCTCTGTCTCTCTCTGTGTCTCTCTGTCTCTATCTCTGTCTCTCTCTGTCTCTCTCTGTCTTTCTCTGTCTCTCTCTGTGTCTCGCTGTCTCTCTCTGTCTCTGTGTCTCTCTCTGTCTCTCTCTGTCTTTCTCTGTGTCCCTCTCTCTCTCTCTTTCTCTCTCTCTCTGTCACTCTCTGTCTCTATCACTGTCTCTCTCTGTTTATCACTCTGTCGCTCTGTCACTCTCTGTGTCTCTCTCTGTCTCTCTCTATCTCTCCCTGTGTCTCTCTCTGTCTCACTCTGTCTCTCTTTGTCTCTCTCTCTGTCTCTCTCTGTCTCTATCTGTATCTCTCTGTCTCTCTCTGTCTCTATCTCTGTCTCTCTTTGTCTCTTATTGTCTCTCTCTGTCTCTCTCTGTCTCTATCTGTATCTCTCTGTCTCTCTCTGTCTCTATCTCTGTCTCTCTTTGTCTCTTATTGTCTCTCTCTGTCTCTCTCTGTCTCTCTCTGTCTCTATCTCTGACTCCCTCTGTTTATCATATCTCTGTCACTCTCTGTCTCTCTCTGTCTCTCTCTGTCTCTCTCTATCTCTCCCTGTGTCTCTCTCTGTCTCACTCTGTCTCTCTTTGTCTCTCTCTCTGTCTCTCTCTGTCTCTATCTGTACCTCTCTGTCTCTCTCTGTCTCTATCTCTGTCTCTCTTTGTCTCTTATTGTCTCTCTCTGTCTCTCTCTGTCTCTCTCTGTCTCTATCTCTGTCTCTCTCTGTTTATCTCTTTGTCTCTCTCTGTCTCTCTCTGCATATCTCTATGTTCTATCTTTTTCTCTCTGTCTCTCTCTGTCTCTCTATGTCTCTCTCTTTGTCTTTCTCTGTCTCTATCTCTGTCTCTCTCAGTCTCTCTCTCTGTCTCTCTCTGTCTCTCTCTGTCTTTCTCTGTCTCTCTCTGTCTCTCGCTGTCACTCTCTGTCTCTGTGTCTCTCTCTGACTCTCTCTGTCTTTCTCTGTCTCCCTCTCTCTCTGTCTCTCTCTCTCTTTCACTCTCTGTCTCTATCTCTGTCTCTCTCTGTTTATCACTCTGTCGCTCTGTCACTCTCTGTGTCTCTCTCTGTCTCTCTATCTATCTCTCTGTATCTCTCTGTATCTCTCTGTCTCTCTCTATATCTCTGTCTCTCTCTGTCTCTGCCACTGTCTCTCTCTGTCTCTCTCTGTCTCCCTCTCTCTCTGTCTCTCACTGTCTCTCTCTGTCTTAATCTCTGTCTCTCTCAGTCTCTCTCTGTCTCTCTCTGTCTCTCTCTGTCTCTCTCTGTCTTTATCTCTGTCTATTTCAGTCTTTCTCTGTCTCTCTCTGTCTCTCTCTGTGTCTCTCTCTGTCTTTCTCTGTCTCCCTCTGTCTCTCTCTGGCTCTATCTCTGTCTCTCTCTGTTTATCACTCTGTCGCTCTGTCTCTCTCTGTGTCTCTCTGTGTCTCTCTCTATCTCTCACTGTGTCTCTCTCTGTCTCTCTCTGTGTCTCTCTCTGTCTCTCTCTGTCTCTCTCTATGTCTCTCTCTGTCTATCTCTGTCACTCTCTGTCTCTATCTGTCTCTCTCTGTCTCTCTCTGTCTCTCTCTCTGTCTATCTGGGTCTCTCTCTCTGTCTCTCTCTGTCTCTATCTCTGACTCTCTCTGTCTCTCTCTGTGTCTCCCTCTGTCTCTCTCTGTCTCTCTCTATGTCTCTATCTCTGTCACTCTCTGTCTCTATCTGTCTCTCTCTGTCTCTCTCTGTCTCTCTCTGTCTATCTCGGTCTCTCTCTGTCTCTCTCTGTCTCTATCTCTGTCTCTCTCTGTCTCTCTCTGTCTCTCTCTGTCTCTCTGTGTCTCTCTCTGTCTCTCTCAGTCTCTCTCTGTCTCTGTCTCTCTCTGTCTCTCTCTTTGTCAGTGTCTCTCTCTGTCTTCCTTGTCTTCTCTGTCTCCCTCTCTCTTTGTCACTCTCTGTCTCTCTCTGTGTCTCTCTCTGTCTCTCTCTGTCTTTCTCTGTCGCCCTCTGTCTCTCTCTGTCTCTATCTCTGTCTCTCTCTGTTTATCATATCTCTGTCACTCTCTGTCTCTATCTGTCTCTCTCTGTCTCTCTCTGTCTCGCTCTGTCTCTCTCTCTGTCTATCTCGTTCTCTCTCTCTGTCTCTCTCTGTCTCTATCTCTGTATCTCTCTGTCTCTCTCTGTCTCTCCCTGTCTTTCTCTGTGTATCTCTCTGTCTCTCTTAGTCTCTCTCTCTGTCTCTGTCTCTCTCTGTCTCTCTCTTTGTCTCTGTCTCTCTCTGTCTCTATGTCTGTCTCTCTTTGTCTCTCATTGTCTCTCTCTGTCTAGATCTTTGTCTCTGTTTCTCTCGGTGTCTCTCTGTGTCTCTCTTTGTGTCTCTCTGTGTCTCTTTCTCTCACTCTGTCTCTCTCTGTCTCTCTCTCTGTCTCTCTCTGTGTCTCTCTGTCTCTATCTCTGTCTCTCTCTGTCTCTCTCTGTCTTTCTCTGTCTCTCTCTGTGTCTCGCTGTCTCTCTCTGTCTCTGTGTCTCTCTCTGTCTCTCTCTGTCTTTCTCTGTCTCCCTCTCTCTCTCTCTTTCTCTCTCTCTCTGTCACTCTCTGTCTCTATCACTGTCTCTCTCTGTTTATCACTCTGTCGCTCTGTCACTCTCTGTGTCTCTCTCTGTCTCTCTCTATCTCTCCCTGTGTCTCTCTCTGTCTCACTCTGTCTCTCTTTGTCTCTCTCTCTGTCTCTCTCTGTCTCTATCTGTATCTCTCTGTCTCTCTGTCTCTATCTCTGTCTCTCTTTGTCTCTTATTGTCTCTCTCTGTCTCTCTCTGTCTCTCTCTGTCTCTATCTCTGTCTCTCTCTGTTTATCTCTTTGTCTCTCTCTGTCTCTCTCTGCATATCTCTATGTTCTATCTCTTTCTCTCTGTCTCTCTCTGTCTCTCTATGTCTCTCTCTTTGTCTTTCTCTGTCTCTATCTCTGTCTCTCTCAGTCTCTCTCTCTGTCTCTCTCTGTCTCTCTCTGTCTTTCTCTGTCTCTCTCTGTCTCTCGCTGTCACTCTCTGTCTCTGTGTCTCTCTCTGACTCTCTCTGTCTTTCTCTGTCTCCCTCTCTCTCTGTCTCTCTCTCTCTGTCACTCTCTGTCTCTATCTCTGTCTCTCTCTGTTTATCACTCTGTCGCTCTGTCACTCTCTGTGTCTCTCTCTGTCTCTCTATCTATCTCTCTGTCTCTCTCTGTATCTCTCTGTCTCTCTCTATATCTCTGTCTCTCTCTGTCTCTGCCACTGTCTCTCTCTGTCTCTCTCTGTCTCCCTCTCTCTCTGTCTCTCACTGTCTCTCTCTGTCTTAATCTCTGTCTCTCTCAGTCTCTCTCTGTCTCTCTCTGTCTCTCTCTGTCTCTCTCTGTCTTTATCTCTGTCTATCTCAGTCTTTCTCTGTCTCTCTCTGTCTCTCTCTGTGTCTCTCTCTGTCTTTCTCTGTCTCCCTCTGTCTCTCTCTGGCTCTATCTCTGTCTCTCTCTGTTTATCACTCTGTCGCTCTGTCTCTCTCTGTGTCTCTCTGTGTCTCTCTCTATCTCTCACTGTGTCTCTCTCTGTCTCTCTCTGTGTCTCTCTCTGTCTCTCTCTGTCTCTCTCTATGTCTCTCTCTGTCTCTATCTCTGTCACTCTCTGTCTCTATCTGTCTCTCTCTGTCTCTCTCTGTCTCTCTCTCTGTCTATCTGGGTCTCTCTCTCTGTCTCTCTCTGTCTCTATCTCTGACTCTCTCTGTCTCTCTCTGTGTCTCCCTCTGTCTCTCTCTGTCTCTCTCTCTGTCTCTCTCTGTCTCTATCTCTGTCACTCTCTGTCTCTATCTGTCTCTCTCTGTCTCTCTCTGTCTCTCTCTGTCTATCTCGGTCTCTCTCTGTCTCTCTCTGTCTCTATCTCTGTCTCTCTCTGTCTCTCTCTGTCTCTCTCTGTCTCTCTGTGTCTCTCTCTGTCTCTCTCAGTCTCTCTCTGTCTCTGTCTCTCTCTGTCTCTCTCTTTGTCAGTGTCTCTCTCTGTCTTCCTTGTCTTCTCTGTCTCCCTCTCTCTTTGTCACTCTCTGTCTCTCTCTGTGTCTCTCTCTGTCTCTCTCTGTCTTTCTCTGTCGCCCTCTGTCTCTCTCTGTCTCTATCTCTGTCTCTCTCTGTTTATCATATCTCTGTCACTCTCTGTCTCTATCTGTCTCTCTCTGTCTCTCTCTGTCTCGCTCTGTCTCTCTCTCTGTCTATCTCGTTCTCTCTCTCTGTCTCTCTCTGTCTCTATCTCTGTATCTCTCTGTCTCTCTCTGTCTCTCCCTGTCTTTCTCTGTGTATCTCTCTGTCTCTCTTAGTCTCTCTCTCTGTCTCTGTCTCTCTCTGTCTCTCTCTTTGTCTCTGTCTCTCTCTGTCTCTATGTCTGTCTCTCTTTGTCTCTCATTGTCTCTCTCTGTCTAGATCTTTGTCTCTGTTTCTCTCGGTGTCTCTCTGTGTCTCTCTTTGTGTCTCTCTGTGTCTCTTTCTCTCACTCTGTCTCTCTCTGTCTCTCTCTCTGTCTCTCTCTGTGTCTCTCTGTCTCTATCTCTGTCTCTCTCTGTCTCTCTCTGTCTTTCTCTGTCTCCCTCTGTCTCTCTGTGTCTCTATCTCTGACTCTCTCTATTTATCATATCTCTGTCACTCTCTGTCTCTCTCTGTCTCTCTCTGTCTCTCTCTGTCTCTCAATGTCTCTCTCTCTGTCTATCTCGGTCTCTCTCTCTGTCTCTCTCTGTCTCTATCTCTGTATCTCTCTGTCTCTCTCTGTCTCTCTCTGTGTCTCTCTCTGTCTATCTTAGTCTCTCTCTCTGTCTCTATCTCTCTCTGTCTCTTTCTTTGTCTCTGTCTCTCTCTGTCTCTATCTCTGTCTCTCTTTGTCTCTCATTGTCTCTCTCTGTCTCTCTCTGTCTCTTACTGTCTCTATCTCTGTCTCTCTCTGTTTATCTCTTTGTCTCTCTTTGTCTCTCTCTGAGTCTCTCTATGTCTCTATCTCTTTCTCTCTGTCTCTCTCTGTCTCTCTCTTTGTCTTTCTCTGTCTCTATCTCTGTCTCTCTCAGTCTTTCTCTGTCTCTCGCTGTCTCTCTCTGTCTCTGTGTCTCTCTCTGTCACTCTCTGTCTCTATCTTTGTCTCTCTTTGTCTCTCTCTCTGTCTCTCTCTGTATCTCTCTGTCTCTATCTGTATCTCTCTGTCTCTCTCTCTATCTCTGTCTCTAAATGTCTCTGCCACTGTCTCTCTCTGTCTCTCTCTGTCTCCCTCTCTCTCTGTCACTCTCTGTCTCTCTCTGTGTTAATCTCTGTCTCTCTCAGTCTCTCTCTGTCTCTCTCTGTCTCTCTCTGTGTCTCTCTCTGTCTCTCTCTGTATTTATCTCTGTCTCTCTCAGTCTCTCTCTGTCTCTCTCTGTATCTCTCTGTTTCTCTCTCTGTCTTTCTCTGTCTCTCTCTATCTCTCACTGTGTCTCTCTCTGTCTCTCTCTGTGTCTCTCTCTGTCTCTCTATATGTCTCTCTCTGTCTCTATCTCTGTCTCTCTCTGTCTCTCTCTGTCTCTCTCTGTCTCTCTCTCTGTATATCTCAGTCTCTCTCTCTGTCTCTCTCTGTCTCTATCTCTGTCTCTCTCTGTCTCTCTCTGTCTCTCTCTGTGTCTCTCTCTGTCTCTCTCAGTCTCTCTCTCTGTCTCTGTCTCTCTCTGTCTCTCTCTTTGTCAGTGTCTCTCTCTGTCTTCTTTGTCTCTCTCTGTCTCCCTCTCTCTTTGTCTCTCTCTGTCTCTCTCTCTGTCTCTCTCTGTCTCTCTCTGTCGTTCTCTGTCTCCCTCTGTCTCTCTCTGTCTCTATCTCTGACTCCCTCTGTTTATCATATCTCTGTCACTCTCTGTCTCTCTCTGTCTCTCTCTGTCTCTCTCTGTCTCTCCCTGTCTCTCTCTGTCTCTCTCTGTGTCTCTCTTAGTCTCTCTCTCTGTCTCTGTCTCTCTCTGTCTCTCTCTTTGTCTCTGTCTCTCTCTGTCTCTATCTCTGTCTCTCTTTGTCTCTTATTGTCTCTCTCTGTCTCTCTCTGTCTCTCTCTGTCTCTATCTCTGTCTCTCTCTGTTTATCTCTTTGTCTCTCTCTGTCTCTCTCTGCATATCTCTATGTCTCTATCTCTTTCTCTCTGTCCCTCTCTGTCTCTCTATGTCTCTCTCTTTGTCTTTCTCTGTCTCTATCTCTGTCTCTCTCAGTCTCTCTCTCTGTCTCTCTCTGTCTCTCTCTGTCTTTCTCTGTCTCTCTCTGTCTCTCGCTGTCACTCTCTGTCTCTGTGTCTCTCTCTGACTCTCTCTGTCTTTCTCTGTCTCCCTCTCTCTCTGTCTCTCTCTCTCTGTCACTCTCTGTCTCTATCTCTGTCTCTCTCTGTTTATCACTCTGTCGCTCTGTCACTCTCTGTGTCTCTCTCTGTCTCTCTATCTATCTCTCTGTCTCTCTCTGTATCTCTCTGTCTCTCTCTATATCTCTGTCTCTCTCTGTCTCTGCCACTGTCTCTCTCTGTCTCTCTCTGTCTCCTTCTCTCTCTGTCTCTCACTGTCTCTCTCTGTCTTAATCTCTGTCTCTCTCAGTCTCTCTCTGTCTCTCTCTGTCTCTCTCTGTCTCTCTCTGTCTTTATCTCTGTCTATCTCAGTCTTTCTCTGTCTCTCTCTGTCTCTCTCTGTGTCTCTCTCTGTCTTTCTCTGTCTCCCTCTGTCTCTCTCTGGCTCTATCTCTGTCTCTCTCTGTTTATCACTCTGTCGCTCTGTCTCTCTCTGTGTCTCTCTGTGTCTCTCTCTATCTCTCACTGTGTCTCTCTCTGTCTCTCTCTGTGTCTCTCTCTGTCTCTCTCTGTCTCTCTCTATGTCTCTCTCTGTCTCTATCTCTGTCACTCTCTGTCTCTATCTGTCTCTCTCTGTCTCTCTCTGTCTCTCTCTCTGTCTATCTGGGTCTCTCTCTCTGTCTCTCTCTGTCTCTATCTCTGACTCTCTCTGTCTCTCTCTGTGTCTCCCTCTGTCTCTCTCTGTCTCTCTCTATGTCTCTCTCTGTCTCTATCTCTGTCACTCTCTGTCTCTATCTGTCTCTCTCTGTCTCTCTCTGTCTCTCTCTGTCTATCTCGGTCTCTCTCTGTCTCTCTCTGTCTCTATCTCTGTCTCTCTCTGTCTCTCTCTGTCTCTCTCTGTCTCTCTGTGTCTCTCTCTGTCTCTCTCAGTCTCTCTCTGTCTCTGTCTCTCTCTGTCTCTCTCTTTGTCAGTGTCTCTCTCTGTCTTCCTTGTCTTCTCTGTCTCCCTCTCTCTTTGTCACTCTCTGTCTCTCTCTGTGTCTCTCTCTGTCTCTCTCTGTCTTTCTCTGTCGCCCTCTGTCTCTCTCTGTCTCTATCTCTGTCTCTCTCTGTTTATCATATCTCTGTCACTCTCTGTCTCTATCTGTCTCTCTCTGTCTCTCTCTGTCTCGCTCTGTCTCTCTCTCTGTCTATCTCGTTCTCTCTCTCTGTCTCTCTCTGTCTCTATCTCTGTATCTCTCTGTCTCTCTCTGTCTCTCCCTGTCTTTCTCTGTGTATCTCTCTGTCTCTCTTAGTCTCTCTCTCTGTCTCTGTCTCTCTCTGTCTCTCTCTTTGTCTCTGTCTCTCTCTGTCTCTATGTCTGTCTCTCTTTGTCTCTCATTGTCTCTCTCTGTCTAGATCTTTGTCTCTATTTCTCTCGGTGTTTCTCTGTGTCTCTCTTTGTGTCTCTCTGTGTCTCTTTCTCTCACTCTGTCTCTCTCTGTCTCTCTCTCTGTCTCTCTCTGTGTCTCTCTGTCTCTATCTCTGTCTCTCTCTGTCTCTCTCTGTCTTTCTCTGTCTCTCTCTGTGTCTCGCTGTCTCTCTCTGTCTCTGTGTCTCTCTCTGTCTCTCTCTGTCTTTCTCTGTCTCCCTCTCTCTCTCTCTTTCTCTCTCTCTCTGTCACTCTCTGTCTCTATCACTGTCTCTCTCTGTTTATCACTCTGTCGCTCTGTCACTCTCTGTGTCTCTCTCTGTCTCTCTCTATCTCTCCCTGTGTCTCTCTCTGTCTCACTCTGTCTCTCTTTGTCTCTCTCTCTGTCTCTCTCTGTCTCTATCTGTATCTCTCTGTCTCTCTCTGTCTCTATCTCTGTCTCTCTTTGTCTCTCATTGTCTCTCTCTGTCTCTCTCTGTCTCTCTCTGTCTCTATCTCTGTCTCTCTCTGTTTATCTCTTTGTCTCTCTCTGTCTCTCTCAGTCTCTCTCTGTCTCTCTCTGTTTTTCACTCTGACGCTCTGTCCCTCTCTGTGTCTCTCTCTGTCTCTCTCTATCTCTCCCTGTCTCTCTCTCTGTCTCTCTCTGTCTCTCTTTGTCTCTCTCTCGCTCTATCTCTGTCTCTCTCTGTTTATCTCTTTGTCTCTCTCTGTCTCTCTCTTCGTCTCTCTATGTCTCTATTTCTTTCTCTCTGTCTCTATCTCTGTCTCTCTCTGTCTCTCTCTGTCTCTCTCTGTCATTCTTTGTCTCTTTTTCTGTCTCTCTCTGTCTAGATCATTGTCTGTTTCTCTCGGTGTCTCTCTGTATCTCTCTATGTGTCTCTCTGTGTCTCTGTCTCTCACTCTGTCTCTCTCTTTCTCTCTCTCTGTCTCTCTCTATCTCTGTCTCTCTCTGTCTCTCTCTGTCTTTTTCTGTCTCTCTCTGTCTCTCGCTCTCTCTCTCTGTCTCTGTGTCTCTCTCTGTCTCTCTCTGTCTTTCTCTGTCTCCCTTTCTTTCTCTCTGTCTCTCTCTCTGTCACACTCTGTCTCTTTCTCTGTCTCTCTCTGTTTATCACTCTGACGCTCTGTCCCTCTCTGTGTCTCTCTCTGTCTCTCTCTATCTCTCCCTGTCTCTCTCTCTGTCTCTCTCTGTCTCTCTCTGTCTCTCTCTGTGTCTCTCTCTGTCTCAATCTGTCTCTTTCAGTCTCTATTTCTGTCTCTCTCAGTCTCTCTCTGTCTCTCTCTGTCTCTCTCTGTCTTCTTTGTCTCTCTCTGTCTCCCTCTCTCTTTGTCTCTCTGTCTCTCTCTGTGTCTCTCTCTGTCTCCCTCTGTCTTTCTCTGTCTCCCTCTGTCTCTATCTGTCTCTATCTCTGACTCTCTCTGTTTATCATAACTCTGTCACTCTCTGTCTCTATCTGTCTCTCTTTGTCTCTCTCTGTCTCTCTCTGTCTCTCTCTCTGTCTATTTCGGTCTCTCTCTCTGTCTCTCTCTGTCTCTATCTCTGTCTCTCTCTGTCTCTCTCTGTCTCTCTCTGTCTCTCTCTGTCTCTCTCTGTCTCTCTCTGTCTCTCTCTGTCTCTCTCTGTCTCTCTCTGGGTCTCTCTTAGTCTCTCTCTCTGTTTCTCTCTGTCTCTATCTTTGTCTCTGTCTCTCTCTGTCTCTATCTCTGTCTCTCTTTGTCTCTCCTTGCCTCTCTCTGTCTCTCTCTGTCTCTCTCTGTCTCTTTCTCTGTCTCTCTCTGTTTATCTCTTTGTCTCTCTCTGTCTCTCTCTGCATCTATCTATGTCTCTATCTCTTTCTCTCTGTCTCTATCTCTGTCTCTCTCAGTCTCTCTCTCTGTCTCTCTCTGTCATTCTTTGTCTCTTTTTCTGTCTCTATCTGTCTAGATCTTTGTCTCTGTTTCTCTCGGTGTCTCTCTGTGTCTCTCTATGTGTCTCTCTGTGTCTCTGTCTCTCACTCTGTCTCTCTCTGTCTCTCTCTCTGTCTCTCTCTGTGTCTCTCTCTCTATCTCTGTCTCTCTTTGTCTCTCTCGGTCTTTCTCTGTCTCTCTCTGTCTCTCGCTGTCTCTCTCTGTCTCTGTGTCTCTCTCTGTCTCTCTCTGTCTTTCTCTGTCTCCCTTTCTTTCTCTCTGTCTCTCTCTCTGTCACTCTCTGTCTCTATCTCTGTCTCTCTCTGTTTATCACTCTGTCGCTCTGTCACTCTCTGTGTCTCTCTCTGTCTCTCTCTATCTCTCCCTTTCTCTCTCTCTGTCTCTCTCTGTCTCTCTTTGTCTCTCTCTCTCTCTGTCTCTCTCTGTATCTCTCTGTCTCTCTCTGTATCTCTCTGTCTCTCTCACTATCTCTGTCTCTCTCTGTCTCTACCACTGTCTCTCTCTGTCTCTCTCTGTCTCCCTCTCTCTCTGTCTCTCTCTGTCTCTCTCTGTCTTAATCTCTGTCTCTCTCAGTCTCTCTCTGTTTCTCTCAGTCTCTCTCTGTCTCTTTCTGTCTCTCTCTTTGTTTCTCTCTGTCTTTATCTCTGTCTCTCTCAGTCTCTCTCTATCTCTCTCTGTGTTTCTCTCTGTCTTTCTCTGTCTCCCTCTGTCTCTCTCTGGCTCTATCTCTGTCTCTCTCTGTTTATCACTCTGTCTCTCTGTCTCTCTCTGTGTCTCTCTCTGTCTCTCTCTATCTCTCACTGTGTCTCTCTCTGTCTCTCTTGTGTCTCTCTCTGTCTCTCTCTGTCTCTCTCTATGTCTCTCTCTGTCTCTATCTCTGTCACTCTCTGTCTCTTTCTGTCTCTCTCTGTCTCTCTCTGTCTCTCTCTGTGTCTCTCTCTGTCTCTCTCAGTCTCTCTCTCTGTCTCTGTCTCTCTCTGTCTCTCTCTTGGTCAGTGTCTCTCTCTGTCTTCTTTGTCTCTCTCTGTCTCCCTCTCTCTTTGTCTCTCTCTCTCTGTGTCTCTCTCTGTCTCTCTCTCTCTCTTTCTCTGTCTCCCTCTGTCTCTCTCTGTCTCTATCTCTGACTCTCTCTGTTTATCATATCTCTGTCACTCTCTGTCTCTATCTGTCTCTCTCTGTCTCTCTCTGTCTCGATCTGTCTCTCTCTCTGTCTATCTCGGTCTCTCTCTCTGTCTCTCTCTGTCTCTATCTCTGTCTCTCTCTGTCTCTCTCTGTCTCTCTCTGTCTCTCTCTGTCTCTCGCTCTCTCTCTCTGTCTCTGTGTCTCTCTCTGTCTCTCTCTGTCTTTCTCTGTCTCCCTTTCTTTCTCTCTGTCTCTCTCTCTGTCACACTCTGTCTCTTTCTCTGTCTCTCTCTGTTTATCACTCTGACGCTCTGTCCCTCTCTGTGTCTCTCTCTGTCTCTCTCTATCTCTCCCTGTCTCTCTCTCTGTCTCTCTCTGTCTCTCTCTGTCTCTCTCTGTGTCTCTCTGTCTCAATCTGTCTCTTTCAGTCTCTATTTCTGTCTCTCTCAGTCTCTCTCTGTCTCTCTCTGTCTCTCTCTGTCTTCTTTGTCTCTCTGTCTCCCTCTCTCTTTGTCTCTCTGTCTCTCTCTGTGTCTCTCTCTGTCTCTCTCTGTCTTTCCCTGTCTCCCTCTGTCTCTATCTGTCTCTATCTCTGACTCTCTCTGTTTATCATAACTCTGTCACTCTCTGTCTCTATCTGTCTCTCTTTGTCTCTCTCTGTCTCTCTCTGTCTCTCTCTCTGTCTATTTCGGTCTCTCTCTCTGTCTCTCTCTGTCTCTATCTCTGTCTCTCTCTGTCTCTCTCTGTCTCTCTCTGTCTCTCTCTGTCTCTCTCTGTCTCTCTCTGTCTCTCTCTGTCTCTCTCTGTCTCTCTCTGTCTCTCTCTGGGTCTCTCTTAGTCTCTCTCTCTGTTTCTCTCTGTCTCTATCTTTGTCTCTGTCTCTCTCTGTCTCTATCTCTGTCTCTCTTTGTCTCTCCTTGCCTCTCTCTGTCTCTCTCTGTCTCTCTCTGTCTCTTTCTCTGTCTCTCTCTGTTTATCTCTTTGTCTCTCTCTGTCTCTCTCTGCATCTATCTATGTCTCTATCTCTTTCTCTCTGTCTCTATCTCTGTCTCTCTCAGTCTCTCTCTCTGTCTCTCTCTGTCATTCTTTGTCTCTTTTTCTGTCTCTATCTGTCTAGATCTTTGTCTCTGTTTCTCTCGGTGTCTCTCTGTGTCTCTCTATGTGTCTCTCTGTGTCTCTGTCTCTCACTCTGTCTCTCTCTGTCTCTCTCTCTGTCTCTCTCTGTGTCTCTCTCTCTATCTCTGTCTCTCTCTGTCTCTCTCTGTCTTTCTCTGTCTCTCTCTGTCTCTCGCTGTCTCTCTCTGTCTCTGTGTCTTTCTCTGTCTCTCTCTGTCTTTCTCTGTCTCCCTTTCTTTCTCTCTGTCTCTCTCTCTGTCACTCTCTGTCTCTATCTCTGTCTCTCTCTGTTTATCACTCTGTCGCTCTGTCACTCTCTGTGTCTCTCTCTGTCTCTCTCTATCTCTCCCTTTCTCTCTCTCTGTCTCTCTCTGTCTCTCTTTGTCTCTCTCTCTCTCTGTCTCTCTCTGTATCTCTCTGTCTCTCTGTATCTCTCTGTCTCTCTCACTATCTCTGTCTCTCTCTGTCTCTACCACTGTCTCTCTCTGTCTCTCTCTGTCTCCCTCTCTCTCTGTCTCTCTCTGTCTCTCTCTGTCTTAATCTCTGTCTCTCTCAGTCTCTCTCTGTTTCTCTCAGTCTCTCTCTGTCTCTTTCTGTCTCTCTCTTTGTCTCTCTCTGTCTTTATCTCTGTCTCTCTCAGTCTCTCTCTATCTCTCTCTGTGTTTCTCTCTGTCTTTCTCTGTCTCCCTCTGTCTCTCTCTGGCTCTATCTCTGTCTCTCTCTGTTTATCACTCTGTCTCTCTGTCTCTCTCTGTGTCTCTCTCTGTCTCTCTCTATCTCTCACTGTGTCTCTCTCTGTCTCTCTGTGTCTCTCTCTGTCTCTCTCTGTCTCTCTCTATGTCTCTCTCTGTCTCTATCTCTGTCACTCTCTGTCTCTTTCTGTCTCTCTCTGTCTCTCTCTGTCTCTCTCTGTGTCTCTCTCTGTCTCTCTCAGTCTCTCTCTCTGTCTCTGTCTCTCTCTGTCTCTCTCTTGGTCAGTGTCTCTCTCTGTCTTCTTTGTCTCTCTCTGTCTCCCTCTCTCTTTGTCTCTCTCTCTCTGTGTCTCTCTCTGTCTCTCTCTCTCTCTTTCTCTGTCTCCCTCTGTCTCTCTCTGTCTCTATCTCTGACTCTCTCTGTTTATCATATCTCTGTCACTCTCTGTCTCTATCTGTCTCTCTCTGTCTCTTTCTGTCTCGATCTGTCTCTCTCTCTGTCTATCTCGGTCTCTCTCTCTGTCTCTCTCTGTCTCTATCTCTGTCTCTCTCTGTCTCTCTCTGTCTCTCTCTGTCTCTCTCTGTCTCTCTCTGTGTCTCTCTCTGTCTCTCTTAGTCTCTCTCTCTTTCTCTGTCTCTCTCTGTCTCTCACTTTGTCTCTGTCTCTCTCTGTCTCTATCTCTGTCTCTCTTTGTCTCTCATTGTCTCTCTCTGTCTCTCTCTGTCTTAATCTCTGTCTCTCTCAGTCTCTCTCTGTTTCTCTCAGACTCTCTCTGTCTCTCTCTGTGTCTCTCTCTGTCTTTATCTCTGTCTCTCTCAGTCTCTCTCTGTGTTTCTCTCTGTCTTTCTCTGTCTCCCTCTGTCTCTCTCTGGCTCTATCTCTGTCTCTCTGTTTCTCTCAGTCTCTCTCTGTCTCTCTCTGTCTCTCTCTGTGTCTCTCTCTGTCTTTATCTCTGTCTCTCTCAGTCTCTCTCTGTCTCTCTGTGTGTTTCTCTCTGTCTTTCTCTGTCTCCCTCTGTCTCTCTCTGGCTCTATCTCTGTCTCTCTCTGTTTATCACTCTGTCTCTGTGTCTCTCTCTGTGTCTCTCTCTGTCTCTATCTCTCACTGTGTCTCTCTCTGTCTCTCTCTGTGTCTCTCTCTGTCTCTCTCTGTCTCTCTCTATGTCTCTCTCTGTCTCTATCTCTGTCACTCTCTGTCTCTATATGTCTCTCTCTGTCTCTCTCTGTCTCTCTCTGTGTCTCTCTCTGTCTCTCTCAGTCTCTCTCTCTGTCTCTGTCTCTGTCACTCTCTGTCTCTATCTGTCTCTCTCTGTCTCCCTCTGTCTCTCTCTGTGTCTCTCTCTGTCTCTCTCAGTCTCTCTCTCTGTCTCTGTCTCTCTCTCCGTCTCTCTCTTTGTCAGTGTCTCTCTCTGTCTTCTTTGTCTCTCTCTGTCTCCCTCTCTCTTTGTCTCTCTCTGTCTCTCTCTGTGTCTCTCTCTGTCTCTATGTCTCTTTCTCTGTCTCCCTCTGTATCTCTCTGTCTCTATCTCTGACTCTCTCTGTTTATCATATCTCTGTCACTCTCTGTCTCTATCTGTCTCTCTCTGTCTCTCTCTGTCTCTCTCTCTGTCTATCTCGGTCTCTCTCTCAGTCTCTCTCTGTCTCTATCTTTGTCTCTCTCTGTCTCTCTCTGTCTCTCTCTGTGTCTCTCTCTGTCTCTCTTTGTCTCTCTCTCTGTCTCTGTCTCTCTCTGTCTCTCTCTTTGTTCTGTCTCTCTCTGTCTCTATCTCTGTCTCTCTTTGTCTCTCATTGTCTCTCTCTGTCTCTCTCTGTCTCTATCTCTGTCTCTCTCTGTTTATCTCTTTGTCTCTCTCTGTCTCTCTCTGCGTCTCTCTATGTCTATCTCTTTCTCTCTGTCTCTCTCTGTCTCTCTCTGTCTCTCTCTTTGTCTTTCTCTGTCTCTATCTCTGTCTCTCTCAGTCTCTCTCTCTGTCTCTCTCTGTCATTCTTTGTCTCTTTTTCTGTCTCTCTCTGTCTAGATCTTGATCTCTGTTTCTCTCGGTGTCTCTCTGTGTCTCTCTATGTGTCTCTCTGTGTCTCTGTCTCTCACTCTGTCTCTCTCTGTCTCTCTCTGTGTCTCTCTGTCTCTATCTCTGTCTCTCTCTGTCTCTCTCTGTCTTTTTCTCTCTCTCTCTTTCTCTCGCTGTCTCTCTCTGTCTCTGTGTCTCTCTCTGTCTCTCTCTGTCTTTCTCTGTCTCCCTCTCTCTCTCTCTGTCTCTCTCTCTCTGTCACTCTCTGTCTCTATCTTTGTCTCTCTTGGTTTATCACTCTGTCGCTCTGTCACTCTCTGTGTCTCTCTCTGTCTCTCTCTATCTCTCCCTGTCTCTCTCTCTGTCTCTCTCTGTCTCTCTTTGTCTCTCTCAATGTCTCTCTCTGTCTCTCTCTGTATCTCTTGTCTCTCTCTGTATCTCTCTGTCTCTCTCACTATCTCTGTCTCTCTCTGTCTCTGCCAATGTCTCTCTCTTTCTCTCTCTGTCTCCCTCTCTGTCTCTCTCTGTCTCTCTCTGTCTTAATCTCTGTCTCTCTCAGTCTCTCTCTGTTTCTCTCAGTCTCTCTCTGTCTCTCTCTGTCTCTCTCTGTGTCTCTCTCTGTCTTTATCTCTGTCTCTCTCAGTCTCTCTCTGTCTCTCTCTGTGTTTCTCTCTGTCTTTCTCTGTCTCCATCTGTCTCTCTCTGGCTCTATCTCTGTCTCTCTCTGTTTATCACTCTGTCTCTCTGTCTCTCTCTGTGTCTTTCTCTGTCTCTCTCTATCTCTCACTGTGTCTCTCACTGTCTCTCTCTGTGTCTCTCTCTGTCTCTCTCTGTCTCTCTCTATGTCTCTCTCTGTCTCTATCTCTGTCACTCTCTGTCTCTATCTGTCTCTCTCTGTCTCTCTCTGTGTCTCTCTCTGTCTCTCTCAGTCTCTCTCTCTGTCTCTGTCTCTCTCTTTGTCAGTGTCTCTCTCTGTCTTCTTTGTCTCTCTCTGTCTCCCTCTCTCTTTGTCCCTCTCTGTCTCTCTCTGTGTCTCTCTCTGTCTTTATCTCTGTCTCTCTCAGTCTCTCTCTGTCTCTCTCTGTGTTTCTCTCTGTCTTTCTCTGTCTCCCTCTGTCTCTCTCTGGCTCTATCTCTGTCTCTCTCTGTTTATCTCTTTGTCTCTCTCTGTCTCTCTCTGCGTCTCTCTATGTCTATCTCTTTCTCTCTGTCTCTCTCTGTCTCTCTCTGTCTCTCTCTGTCTTTCTCTGTCTCTCTCTGTCTCTCGCTGTCTCTCTCTGTCTCTGTGTCTCTCTCTGTCTCTCTCTGTCTTTCTCTGTCTCCCTCTCTCTCTCTCTCTGTCGCTCTCTCTCTGTCACTCTCTGTCTCTATCTTTGTCTCTCTTGGTTTATCACTCTGTCGCTCTGTCACTCTCTGTGTCTCTCTCTGTCTCTCTCTATCTCTCCCTGTCTCTCTTTTTCTGTCTCTCTTTGTCTCTCTCTGTCTCTCTCTGTCTCTCTCTGTATCTCTCTGTCTCTCTCTGTTTCTCTCTGTCTCTCTCACTATCTCTGTCTCTCAGTCTCTGCCATTGTCTCTCTCTGTCTCTCTCTGTCTCCCTCTCTTTCTGTCTCTCTCTGTCTTAATAACTGTCTCTTTGAGTCTCTCTCTGTTTCTCTCAGTCTCTCTCTGTCTCTCTCTGTCTCTCTCTGTGTCTCTCTCTGTCTTTATCTCTGTCTCTCTCAGTCTCTCTCTGTTCTCTCTGTGTTTCTCTCTGTCTTTCTCTGTCTCCCTCTGTCTCTCTCTGGCTCTCTCTGTTTATCACTCTGTCTCTCTGTCTCTCTCTGTGTCTCTCTCAGTCTCTGTCTCTGTCTCTGTCTCTGTCTCTGTCTCTCTCTGTCTCTCTCTTTGTCAGTGTCTCTCTCTGTCTTCTTTGTCTCTCTCTGTCTCCCTCTCTCTTTGTCTCTCTGTCTATCTCGGTCTCTCTCTCTGTCTCTCTCTGTCTCTATCTCTGTCTCTCTCTGTCTCTCTCTGTCTCTCTCTGTGTCTCTCTCTGTCTCTCTTAGTCTCTCTCTCTGTCTCTGTCTCTCTCTGTCTTTCTCTTTTTCTCTGTCTCTCTCTGTCTCTATGTCTGTCTCTCTTTGTCTCTCATTGTCTCTCTATGTCTAGATCTTTGTCTCTGTTTCTCTCGTTGTCTCTCTGTGTCTCTCTATGTGTCTTTCTGGGTCTCTGTCTCACACTCTGTCTCTCTCTGTCTCTCTCTGTCTCTCTCTGTCTCTCTCTGTCTCTCTCTGTCTCTCTCTGTGTTTCTCTCTGTCTTTCTCTGTCTCCCTCTGTCTCTCTCTGGCTCTATCTCTGTCTCTCTCTGTTTATCACTCTGTCTCTCTCTGAGTCTCTCTTTGTCTCTCTCTATCTCTCACTGTGTCTCTCTCTGTCTCTCTCTATGTCTCTCTCTGTCTCTATCTCTGTCACTCTCTGTCTCTCTCTGTCTCTCTCTGTCTCTCTCTCTGTCTATCTCGGTCTCTCTCTCTGTCTCTCTCTGTCTCTATCTCTGTCTCTCTCTGTCTCTCTCTGTCTCTCTCTGTGTCTCTCTCTGTCTCTCTCAGGCTCTGTCTCTGTCTCTGTCTCTCTCTGTCTCTCTCTTTGTCAGTGTCTCTCTCTGTCTTCTTTGTCTCTCTCTGTCTCCCTCTCTCTTTGTCTCTCTGTCTCTCTCTGTGTCTCTCTCTGTCTCTCTCTGTCTTTCTCTGTCTTCCTCTGTCTCTCTCTGTCTCTATCTCTGACTCTCTCTGTTTATCATAACTCTGTCACTCTCTGTCTCTATCTGTCTCTCTTTGTCTCTCTCTGTCTCTCTCTGTCTCTCTCTCTGTCTATTTCGGTCTCTCTCTCTGTCTCTCTCTGTCTCTATCTCTGTCTCTCTCTGTCTCTCTCTGTCTCTCTCTGTCTCTCTCTGTCTCTCTCTGTCTCTCTCTGGGTCTCTCTTAGTCTCTCTCTCTGTTTCTCTCTGTCTCTATCTTTGTCTCTGTCTCTCTCTGTCTCTATCTCTGTCTCTCTTTGTCTCTCCTTGCCTCTCTCTGTCTCTCTCTGTCTCTCTCTGTCTCTTTCTCTGTCTCTCTCTGTTTATCTCTTTGTCTCTCTCTGTCTCTCTCTGCATCTCTCTATGTCTCTATCTCTTTCTCTCTGTCTCTATCTCTGTCTCTATCAGTCTCTCTCTCTGTCTCTCTCTGTCATTCTTTGTCTCTTTTTCTGTGTCTCTCTGTCTAGATCTTTGTCTCTGTTTCTCTCTGTGTCTCTCTGTGTCTCTCTATGTGTCTCTCTGTGTCTCTGTCTCTCTCTGTATCTCTCTCTGTCTCTCTCTGTGTCTCTCTCTCTCTATCTCTGTCTCTCTCTGTCTCTCTCTGTCTTTCTCTGTCTCTCTCTGTCTCTCGCTGTCTCTCTCTGTCTCTGTGTCTCTCTCTGTCTCTCTCTGTCTTTCTCTGTCTCCCTTTCTTTCTCTCTGTCTCTCTCTCTGTCACTCTCTGTCTCTATCTCTGTCTCTCTCTGTTTATCACTCTGTCGTTCTTTCACTCTCTGTGTCTCTCTCTGTCTCTCTCTATCTCTCCCTTTCTCTCTCTCTGTCTCTCTCTGTCTCTCTTTGTCTCTCTCTCTCTCTGTCTCTCTCTGTATCTCTCTGTCTCTCTCTGTATCTCTCTGTCTCTCTCACTATCTCTGTCTCTCTCTGTCTCTACCACTGTCTCTCTCTGTCTCTCTCTGTCTCCCTCTCTCTCTGTCTCTGTCTCTCTCTGTCTTAATCTCTGTCTCTCTCAGTCTCTCTCTGTTTCTCTCAGTCTCTCTCTGTCTCTTTCTGTCTCTCTCTTTGTCTCTCTCTGTCTTTATCTCTGTCTCTCTCAGTCTCTCTCTATCTCTCTCTGTGTTTCTCTCTGTCTTTCTCTGTCTCCCTCTGTCTCTCTCTGGCTCTATCTCTGTCTCTCTCTGTTTATCTCTCTGTCTCTCTGTCTCTCTCTGTGTCTCTCTCTGTCTCTCTCTATCTCTCATTGTGTCTCTCTCTGTCTCTCTCTGTGTCTCTGTCTCTCTCTGTCTCTCTCTATGTCTCTCTCTGTCTCTATCTCTGTCACTCTCTGTCTCTATCTGTCTCTCTCTGTCTCTCTCTGTCTCTCTCTGTGTCTCTCTCTGTCTCTCTCAGTCTCTCTCTCTGTCTCTCTCTGTCTCTATCTGTCTCTCTCTGTCTCTCTCTGTCTCTCTCTGTCTCTCTCTCTGTCTATCTTGGTCTCTCTCTCTGTCTCTCTCTGTCTCTATCTCTGTCTCTCTCTGTCTCTCTCTGTCTCTCTCTGTCTCTCTCTGTGTCTCTCTCTGTCTCTCTTAGTCTCTCAATCTTTCTCTGTCTCTCTCTGTCTCTCTCTTTGTCTCTGTCTCTCTCTGTCTCTATCTCTGTCTCTCTTTGTCTCTCATTGTCTCTCTCTGTCTCTCTCTGTCTCTATCTCTGTCTTTCTCTATTTATCTCTTTGTCTCTCTCTGTCTCTCTCTGCGTCTCTCTATGTCTCTATCTCTTTCTCTCTGTCTCTCTCAGTCTCTCTCTTTGTCTCTCTCTCTGTCATTCTTTGTCGCTTTTTCTGTCTCTGTCTAGATCTTTGTCTCTGTTTCTCTCGGTGTCTCTCTGTGTCTCTCTCTGTGTCTCTCTGTGTCTCTGTCTCTCACTCTGTCTCTCTCTGTCTCTCTCTCTGTCTCTCTCTGTGTCTCTCTGTCTCTATCTCTGTCTCTCTCTGTCTCTCTCTGCCTTTCTCTGTCTCTCTCTGTCTCTCACAGTCTCTCTCTGTCTCTGTGTCTCTCTCTGTCTCTCTTTGTCTTTCTCTGTCTCCCCCCCTCTTTCTCTGTCTCTCTCTCTCTCTGTCACTCTCTGTCTCTATCTTTGTCTCTCTTGGTTTATCACTCTGTCGCTCTGTCACTCTCTGTGTCTCTCTGTGTCTCTCTCTATCTCTCCCTGTCTCTCTCTCTGTCTCTCTCTGTCTCTCTTTGTCTCTCTCTCTGTCTCTCTCTGTCTCTCTCTGTATCTCTCTGTCTCTCTCTGTATCTCTCTGTCTCTCTCACTATCTCTGTCTCTCTCTGTCTCTGCAACTGTCTCTCTCTGTCTCTCTCTGTCTCCCTCTCTCTCTGTCTCTCTCTGTCTCTCTCTGTCTTAATCTCAGTCTCTCTCAGTCTCTCTCTGTTTCTCTCAGACTCTCTCAGTCTCTCTCTGTCTCTCTCTGTGTCTCTCTCTGTCTTTATCTCTGTCTCTCTCAGTCTCTCTCTGTGTTTCTCTCTGTCTTTCTCTGTCTCCCTCTGTCTCTCTCTGGCTCTATCTCTGTCTCTCTCTGTTTCTCTCAGTCTCTCTCTGACTCTCTCTGTCTCTCTCTGTGTCTCTCTCTGTCTTTATCTCTGTCTCTCTCAGTCTCTCTCTGTCTCTCTCTGTGTTTCTCTCTGTCTTTCTCTGTCTCCCTCTGTCTCTCTCAGGCTCTATCTCTGTCTCTCTCTGTTTATCACTCTGTCTCTCTGTCTCTCTCTGTGTCTCTCTCTGTCTCTATCTCTCACTGTGTCTCTCTCTGTCTCTCTCTGTGTCTCTCTCTGTCTCTCTCTGTCTCTCTCTATGTCTCTCTCTGTCTCTATCTCTGTCACTCTCTGTCTCTATCTGTCTCTCTCTGTCTCTCTCTGTGTCTCTCTCTGTCTCTCTCAGTCTCTCTCTCTGTCTCTGTCTCTCTCTCCGTCTCTCTCTTTGTCAGTGTCTCTCTCTGTCTTCTTTGTCTCTCTCTGTCTCCCTCTCTCTTTGTCTCTCTCTGTCTCTCTCTGTGTCTCTCTCTGTCTCTCTGTCTCTTTCTCTGTCTCCCTCTGTCTCTCTCTGTCTCAATATCTGACTCTCTCTGTTTATCATATCTCTGTCACTCTCTGTCTCTATCTGTCTTTCTCTGTCTCTCTCTGTCTCTCTCTCTGTCTATCTCGGTCTCTCTCTCAGTCTCTCTCTGTCTCTATCTTTGTCTCTCTCTGTCTTCTTTGTCTCTCTCTGTCTCCCTCTCTCTTTGTCTCTCTCTGTCTCTCTCTGTGTCTCTCTCTGTCTTTATCTCTGTCTCTCTCAGTCTCTCTCTGTCTCTCTCTGTGTTTCTCTCTGTCTTTCTCTGTCTCCCTCTGTCTCTCTCTGGCTCTATCTCTGTCTCTCTCTGTTTATCACTCTGTCTCTCTGTCTCTCTCTGTGTCTCTCTCTGTCTCTATCTCTCACTGTGTCTCTCTCTGTCTCTCTCTGTGTCTCTCTCTGTCTCTCTCTGTCTCTCTCTATGTCTCTCTCTGTCTCTATCTCTGTCACTCTCTGTCTCTATCTGTCTCTCTCTGTCTCTCTCTGTCTCTCTCTGTGTCTCTCTCTGTCTCTCTCAGTCTCTCTCTCTGTCTCTGTCTCTCTCTCCGTCTCTCTCTTTGTCAGTGTCTCTCTCTGTCTTCTTTGTCTCTCTCTCTCTCCCTCTCTCTTTGTCTCTCTCTGTCTCTCTCTGTGTCTCTCTCTGTCTCTCTGTCTCTTTCTCTGTCTCCCTCTGTCTCTCTCTGTCTCTATCTCTGACTCTCTCTGTTTATCATATCTCTGTCACTCTCTCTCTCTATCTGTCTCTCTCTGTCTCTCTCTCTGTCTATCTCGGTCTCTCTCTCAGTCTCTCTCTGTCTCTATCTTTGTCTCTCTCTGTCTCTCTCTGTCTCTCTCTGTGTCTCTCTCTGTCTCTCTTAGTCTCTCTCTCTGTCTCTGTCTCTCTCTGTCTCTCTCTTTGTTCTGTCTCTCTCTGTCTCTATCTCTGTCTCTCTTTGTCTCTCATTGTCTCTCTCTGTCTCTCTCTGTCTCTACCTCTGTCTCTCTCTGTTTATCTCTTTGTCTCTCTCTGTCTCTCTCTGCGTCTCTCTATGTCTATCTCTTTCTCTCTGTCTCTCTCTGTCTCTCTCTGTCTCTCTCTGTCTTTCTCTGTCTCTCTCTGTCTCTCGCTGTCTCTCTCTGTCTCTGTGTCTCTCTCTGTCTCTCTCTGTCTTTCTCTGTCTCCCTCTCTCTCTCTCTGTCTCTCTCTCTCTGTAACTCTCTGTCTCTATCTTTGTCTCTCTTAGTTTATCACTCTGTCGCTCTGTCACTCTCTGTGTCTCTCTCTGTCTCTCTCTATCTCTCCCTGTCTCTCTTTCTCTGTCTCTCTTTGTCTCTCTCTGTCTCTCTCTGTCTCTCTCTGTATCTCTCTGTCTCTCTCTGTGTCTCTCTCTGTCTTTATCTCTGTCTCTCTCAGTCTCTCTCTGTCTCTCTCTGTGTTTCTCTCTGTCTTTCTCTGTCTCCCTCTGTCTCTCTCTGGCTCTCTCTGTTTATCACTCTGTCTCTCTGTCTCTCTCTGTGTCTCTCTCTGTCTCTCTCTATCTCTCACTGTGTCTCTCTCTGTCTCTCTCTTGTCTCTCTCTGTCTCTCTCTATGTCTCTCTCTGTCTCTATCTCTGTCACTCTCTGTCTCTGTCTCTCTCTGTCTCTCTCTGTCTCTCTCTCTGTGTCTCTCTCTGTCTCTCTCAGTCTCTCTCTCTGTCTCTGTCTCTCTCTGTCTCTCTCTTTGTCAGTGTCTCTCTCTGTCTTCTTTGTCTCTCTCTGTCTCCCTCTCTCTTTGTCTCTCTCTGTCTCTCTCTGTGTCTCTCTCTGTCTCTCTCTCTCTTTCTCTGTCTCCCTCTGTCTCTCTCTGTCTCTATCTCTGACTCTCTCTGTTTATCATATCTCTGTCACTCTCTGTCTCTATCTGTCTCTCTCTGTCTCTCTCTGTCTCTCTCTCTGTCTATCTCGGTCTCTCTCTCTGTTCTCTCTCTGTCTCTATCTCTGTATCTCTCTGTCTCTCTCTGGGTCTCTCTCTGTCTCTCTTAGTCTCTCTCTCTCTGTCTCTGTCTCTCTCTGTCTCTCTCTTTGTCTCTGTCTCTCTCTGTCTCTATCTCTGTTTCTCTTTGTCTCTCATTGTCTCTCTCTGTCTCTCTCTGTCTCTCTCTGTCTCTCTCTGTTTATCTCTTTGTCTCTCTCTGTCTCTCTCTGTGTCTCTCTATGTCTCTATCTCTTTCTCTCTGTCTCTCTCTGTCTCTCTCTGTCTCTCTCTTTGTCTTTCTCTGTCTCTATCTCTGTCTCTCTCAGTCTCTCTCTCTGTCTCTCTCTGTCATTCTTTTTCTCTTTTTCTGTCTCTCTCTGTCAAGATCTTTGTCTCTGTTTCTCTCAGTGTCTCTCTGTGTCTCTCTCTGTGTCTCTCTGTGTCTCTGTCTCTCACTCTGTCTCTCTCTGTCTCTCTCTCTGTCTCTCTCTGTGTCTCTCTGTCTCTATCTCTGTCTCTCTCTCTGTCTCTCTCTGTCTTTCTCTGTCACTCTCTGTCTCTCGCTGTCTCTTTCTGTCTCTGTGTCTCTCTCTGTCTCTCTCTATCTTTCTCCGTCTCCATCTCTCTCTCTCTGTTTCTCTCTCTCTGTCACTCTCTGTCTCTATCTTTGTCTCTCTTGGTTTATCACTCTGTCGCTCTGTCACTCTCTGTGTCTCTCTCTGTCTCTCTCTATCATTCCCTGTCTCTCTCTCTGTCTCTCTTTGTCTCTCTTTCTGTCTCTCTCTGTCTCTCTCTGTATCTCTCTGTCTCTCTCTGTATTTCTCTGTATCTCTCACTATCTCTGTCTCTCTCTGTCTCTGCCACTGTCTCTCTCTGTCTCTCTCTGTCTCTCTCTGTCTTAATCTCTGTCTCTCTCAGTCTCTCTCTGTTTCTCTCACTCTCTCTCTTCTCTCTCTGTGTCTCTCTCTGTCTTTATCTCTGTCTCTCTCAGTCTCTCTCTGTCTCTCTCTGTGTTTCTCTCTGTCTTTCTCTGTCTCCATCTGTCTCTCTCTGGCTCTCTCTATCTCTCACTGTGTCTCTCTCTGTCTCTCTCTGTGTCTCTCTCTGTCTCTCTCTATGTCTCTCTCTGTCTCTATCTCTGTCACTCTCTGTCACTATCTGTCTCTCTCTGTCTCTCTCTGTCTCTCTCTGTGTCTCTCTCTGTCTCTCTCTCTGTCTCTGTCTCTCTCTTTGTCAGTGTCTCTCTCTGTCTTCTTTGTCTCTCTCTGTCTCCCTCTCTCTTTGTCTCTCTCTCTGTGTGTCTCTCTGTCTCTCTCTCTCTTTCTCTGTCTCCCTCTGTCTCTCTCTGTCTCTATCTCTGACTCTCTCTGTTTATCATATCTCTGTCACTCTCTGTCTCTATCTGTCTCTCTCTGTCTCTCTCTGTCTCTCTCTGTCTCTCTCTCTGTCTATCTCGGTCTCTCTCTCTGTCTCTCTCTGTCTCTATCTCTGTCTCTCTCTGTCTCTCTCTGTCTCTCTCTGTGTCTCTCTCTGTCTCTCTTAGTCTCTCTCTCTGTCTCTGTCTCTCTCTGTCTCTCACTTTGTCTCAGTCTCTCTCTGTCTCTATCTCTGTCTCTCTTTGTCTCTCATTGTCTCTCTCTGTCTCTCTCTGTCTCTCTCTGTCTCTATCTCTGTCTCTCTCTGTTTATCTCTTTGTCTCTCTCTGTCTCTCTCTGCATCTCTCTATGTCTCTATCTCTTTCTCTCTGTCTCTCTCAGTCTCTCTCTCTGTCTCTCTCTGTCATTCTTTGTCTATTTTTCTGTCTCTCTCTGTCTAGATCTTTGTCTCTGTTTCTCTCAGTGTCTCTCTGTTTCTCTCTCTGTGTCTCTCTGTGTCTCTGTCTCTCACTCTGTCTCTCTGTTTCTCTGTCTCTCTCAGTCTCTATCTCTGTCTCTCTCAGTCTCTCTCTGTCTCTCTCTGTCTCTCTGTGTGTCTCTCTCTGTCTCTGTCTCTGTCTATCTCTTTCTCTATCTCTGTCTCTCTCTGTCTCTCTATGTCTCTCTCTGTCTCTTTCTCTCTGTCTATCTCTGTCTCTCTCTCTGTCTCTCGCTGTCTCTATCTCTGTCTCTGTCTCTCTCTGTCTCTCTCATCTCTCTCTGTCTCTCTCTGTCTCTCTCTGTGTCTCTCTCTGTCTTCTCTGTCTCTCTCTCTGTCTCTCTCCTTCTCTCTCTGTGTCTCTCTCTGTCTCTCTCTCTGTCTCTCTCTGTCTCTCTCTTTGTCTCTCTCTGTCTACCTCTCTATCTCTCCCTGTGTCTCTCTCTGTGTCTCTCTATCACTCTCTCTGTATCTCTCTGTCTCTCTCTGTCTCTATCTCTGTTTCTCTCTGTTTCTCTCTTTGTCTCTGTCTCTAACTGTCCGTCTCTCTGTCTCTCTCAGTCACTCTCACTCTGTCTCTGTCTCTCTCTTTGTCTCTGTC